>NC_138910.1:2205869-2444630 GCF_965231255.1 Vanellus vanellus
CAGTTCTTAATTCAGAAGGGTTTCCACTGTTTGTGATGTGTGTTTCTATTTGTAGTCCAAGCCAGTAGCATTTGCTGTTAAGACTAATGTGAGTTACTGTGGAGCTCTGGATGAAGATGTTCCTGTCCCAAGCACTGCCATCTCTTTTGACGCCAAGGACTTCCTACACATTAAAGAGGTAAACCCACGAAGTAGTAAAAGGGAATCTTTTTACATGCCAAGGACTGCAATTTGAACAGTCAGGGCTGAGCCATACTGGATGAAAAAGAGAGCCAAGAGCCGAGTGGAGGCGGAAGAGCCCAGCACATCCGGATGTCTGATTAGTGATGATGAGGTGGTACTTCAGCCTTTTTAGAGTTCCAGCACCCTGGGGTTGTTATCTTGCACTTTTTTAATGCTTGATGTTACTGACTTGTCGGATTTTCACATCACAGGAAGGAAATAACATCTTGCTATATTTTAAATCCCTTTCAATGTGGTAGATTCAGATTCTTTTCATCAAATGAAGTTTGTGATGGATCAGAAATTACGTAAGAGAAAGGGATTCTATTGATCAAAAAGTGAAGTAGCACCAGATTACACCAGGTCTTCATAAAGCACCAGCTAGGCTTGTAAGGGAGGAAATAAGACTTAGAATAATACAATAAGAAAATATTGAAGAGGACAGATGCAAAAATAAGTAAAAAGGAATAGGAATAAATGGCCCTAAGTATGGCTTTGGTAGTGAAAAATACTTTTTATTGCATGTTGAGCATCTTTCCTGCAATTCTTTATCTGAAGTGAGCCCTTCAAATTACCATAAACCCCTGTTGTTTTGTAGATTTGTACATAGGCTTGCAGCTTGCAAAAACATTTTTTCATCTCTGCATTCTGGGTTTATTTTAGGGTGTTCAGTACTCATTTGTCTCTCTCTTTGAACATGTGTCCATCATAGCGTCAGACCACTGATCTCCCTTTGACTGAGCACTTTTAGGAGGAAAACACCTGCTTCTGCACCTCCAGGGGCAGAGATTGGTGGTACAACAGGGGGTTTTGCTTTAAATTCTTTCTGCCTGAGAAGGACACAGGAGAGGCAGTTGATTCTCTTGTTCCACTTTCTCAGTTCGCTGCAAACAGATGGAAGTTTGATTTGGATTTCTTTTTGTGTGTGTGTGTGTATCTTTTTTTTAATATTTGTGTGGAACAGTGCTTAAACCGCTGCTGAGGGAGTGGAGCACTGAATCTGAATCTGCCTATCTCTCCGTGCAGAATTGATTGCCCCTCCTCTTCATTCACCAGGAAAGTGTTCTCTTCTGTCTAGCACCTCACCTGAACTCCCTTGATGTACACCACTTTCTAAACCTGCTTCCCATCAGGAAAACATCCTTTGCTAGCACTCAAAGTACAATGCAGACAGCTGCATCCATTACAGCACTCAGATCACTTTCTGAGCTACCTTCTTCCCTGACGTTTTCCCATCCACACCAGAAGTGTACCCTACCTGACATACTATCTTTTTAGCATACGTTGTCCTGTGTAACCATTCAGGTAACTCTGTGCATCACCATTAAAACAAGTATTTGATCTTGGCTTTCCCAGGATGTGGCTACCTTTATTGTCAGGCCAGTGAATTTAGTGTGCTAAACTTATACCGTGCTGCCCTGTACATTTTTCAAGAGAAGTGTCCCAAGTCCGTGTCTTGGCATTCTGTGAGTTTCCTTCCAAGATCTAAATGGCCAGGATTGCATTGCCACTAAACTGTAAGCCATATGGCTTACTGGTATTTGTCAGCTCTGCTAAGGGTTTAGCGTAGTTTCTTTGTTAACGCTGAAACCTTCAGCTTGCCTGAAGCTGTGGCTGTAACTCAGTAGGATGTCAGGAATGGTTCCCCGTGCTGGGGTCTGTAGCTCCGTGGAAGAAGGCTTTGCAGAATTTGTTTTTTAACAATCTGGCAAGCTTGCTTGGACTAGAACAAGCATGATTCCAGATTTTAGGATAATGCTAAACTAGGTAAGAAGTAAGGTCACCCTGCTGACGGGATGAAACACCAGCAGTACTGATGAGTTGCTATATTGAGAATGTGTCTTGTATGTCTCATCTGTCTCCTACAAGACTATACATTATGTGCTTACTTAAAAGATGAAGTGGCAACAATTACTGACAATGCAGAAGAAATAGGCATGGCAACCAAGAGGAATGAACTGTAGTCCTCCCACATGCTGAATGTGAAGAATACCATATGGGAGGTAATGACCTAATGCAAATAGCCCTGCATTCCTTGCTGCATCGTTATAATCTGTATTGTTCAGATATTCTCAAGCATAATGCTGATTCTGATCTCATGTCTAGAGGCATCACTCAGAGGTCCGTGACCTGCTGATGGAAGAAAGATTCCTGTTTTCAAGCCCTATGTTTAGAACCAAAATAGCATGGGTGGTGCTCATGGAATTCAGGTTTTGCAGTGGTTTAAATCCATTGATAGATTTCACTGATTTACAAAAGCAGAATGCTAAATCCTGAAGTATTTGTCTGTTTTAAAGAATGCAAGTAGTTCTGTTGACTTAAGCAGAAGCAACATATTTAAAATCATGGAATCATAGAATCATAGAGTTGGAAGGGTCCTCTGGAGATCATCTAGTCCAACCCCCCTGCCAGAGCAGGGCCACCTTAGAGCAGGCTGCACAGGAACGCGTCCAGGCGGGTTTTGAATGTCTCCAGAGATGGAGACTCCACCACCTCCCTGGGCAGCCTGTTCAAGTGCTCTACCACCCTCAAGGTAAAGAAGTTCCTCCTCATGTTTAGGTGGAACTTCCTATACTCATGTTTGTGCCCGTTACCTCTTGTCCTGTCACTGGGCACCACCGAAAAGAGCCTGGCCCCATCCTCCTGGCACCCACCCTTTAAGTATTTATAAGCATGGATCAGGTCCCCCCTCAACCGTCTTTTTTCCAGACTAAAGAGACCCAATTCCCTCAGTCTTTCTTCATAAGAGAGGTGTCCCAGTCCCCTAATCATCTTGGTAGCCCTATGCTGCACCCTCTCCAGCAGTTCCCTGTCCTTCTTGAGCTGGGGAGCCCAGAACTGGACACAGTACTCCATGTGCGGCCTCACTGGGGCAGAGCAGAGGGGGAGGATGACCTTCCTTGACCTGCTGGCCACACTCTTCTTGATGCACCCCAGGATGCCATTGGCCTTCTTGGCCACAAGGGCACATTGCTGGCTGTTGTCCACCAGGACTCCCAGGTCCCTTTCCACAGAGCTGCTCTCCAGCAGGTCAGCCCCCAAGCCGTACTGGTGCAGGGGGTTATTCCTCCCCAGGTGCAGCACCCTACACTTGCCCTTATTGAATTTCATAAGGTTCCTCTCCGCCCAACTCTCCAGCCTGTCCAGGTCTCTCTGTAGGGCAGCGCAGCCTTCTGGTGTGTCAGCCACCCCTCCCAGCTTTGTATCATCGGCAAATTTGCTGAGGGTGCGCTCTATCCCCTTTTTCATCCAAGTTGTTGATGAATATATTGAACAGGACTGGACCCAGTACTGACCCCTGGGGAACACCACTCGTCACTGACCTCCAACTAGACTCTGTGCCCCTAACCACAACCCTCTGAGCTCTGTCTTGCAACCAAAAATGAAACTTTGCTTACTGCCATTGTCCGAATGAGAGTAGTAACAGCCTGAAAAACAGATACTTAGAAAGTTGAAATGATGAAGTAATGGAGCCTCTTGCATAAATAACAGCTATATGAAGAGGACTGGCGTTCAAGATGATGGTATAAGGATTGCATTTCCCATAGCCGTATGTGTTAATATTTGTATGTATGGATGGGTTAATAAATAGGTTAATTTATTTTTCAAAGGTGTTGAGGCTCTGTATGTTTCAGAGACTTCAGTTAGGCACTGTTGTACCTTCGACAGCTAGGACGTGGTATTTGTGTTTCTGCAAGAACTTAAGTGCTGGAGAATACAGAGCCAAGAGAACTGATTGTTTTTAAGAGGAGATTTCTGTCATAACTTTTTCCTCAAGGCATGCAAACAGAATTGGTACATTCCTGCTGGTTTTAATGACTTGAAGGTCTGTTGTGAAAAGTAATATTTCATTTGAAAGCTAAAGTACCTAATGAAGCATAGCAGGTTTTCAGATATGTTGCTTCAAAAGCTCTGCTCTGCTGGCAGCCAGCTACAACAAATTCTTTTCCACTATGATTTCTGCTATGATACTGCTTTTCATCTCTCCATCATTAAAGTTAGGCCAGGCTTTCAGTAATGCAGAAAAATGTATGTTACTAAAGTTAATAATAAAATTAAGTTTTCTATGTTCAGGTGTATATTAAAGTTTCTTCCTAAAGGTGAATTTTTCTTCAGCTGTCATAAATTTTAAAGTGTATGCCTCCGAATAGTTTAGCTACTTCTAGGCAGCAGCACTATAAAAACGTCATTTGTAGAGAGGTGTCACAACTTTGGTTAGAGCTCTCATTAACTTTTACAAGGAACCAAAAACAATGGTTCTGATGGTGATATGAAGGTGTTATTTTTATGTTTTATATGGCTGCTGTGAGGTATTTTGGTGGCCTTGGTTCACCAGAAACTGGTTGAGCTCATTAAATCACCATCACGCTGAGCACCTTAGTTGGTGACATCAGAGGAGGATTCACAGCAGGATTGTTGTGTTGGGGCAGTTAAGAGATAAGGCAGTGCTGCCACAGGTAGCACCACTTTCCACTCTCTGGCTACAGAGACCTCAACCTTCCAAATCCTGCCTAGCACCTTGTAACTTCACTTAAATTCACATGGATTGTGCAGCATTCTGATGTCAGTGTGAGTCTGGTTTTGTTGACCAGCGTGGAGTTAAGGATTGTGGATAACAAAAGAAGGGAGTTTTGGACACGGAGCATTTTGAACTGAAGCCAGTAACCTTTCTGCGTTCCAGAAATATAATAATGACTGGTGGATAGGAAGGCTGGTAAAGGAGGGCTGCGAGATTGGCTTTATTCCAAGCCCGCTTAGACTGGAGAATATCCGCATTCAACAGGAGCAGAAGAGAGGACGTTTCCATGGAGGGTAAGAATGCTGTAACCTTTTAAAATAATTTAAAATCATTTCTGACACCGGACAATATTTTCAAAGGTCACTTGATTCTTTTTTATTGCAGTGCGTTTGGAGGAGTGTTTGGTTTGGGATTTCAAATGAAAATACATATTTGCAGAGAATAGACGTGTTAGATATTGATGATAAGAAACAAGAAAAAAAAGCGTATTGACTTTCGGAAAGATCAGTAATACAGTATGAGTGGTAATGACAGAAATTTCTGAAGGGCTAGAGAGTTTCATGTCCCCATGGGTTTAAGTCAACTTGGTGCTCAAAGGCTGCCAGATTTTTTTTCCAGCTGTTATGTTCTTAAGGTTGTGGGGGTTTTCTTTCTTTTTTTTTTCTTTCTCTCCATTTTGGGGGGGAAAAAAAAAAAAAGACTTTCCGAACTTTATCATATGAGCTTTGTTATTTCACTTTCTTTATTCTTCGTCTTCCAGCCTGACCATTCTGTGTCTTCACACTGCTACAGCTGGAGATTGCAAGTTCCTGGAAAAATATAATCTTGGTCACAGGTCTAGGAAGTAAAAGTGATTTCTCAAAATCTCAGTTCATACACTGTAGTCACTCTTCTATTGGCTGAATACACAAAATACTTTTCTGTCTTTTTTTTTTTTTCAGATTACTTTACTATTAGCGTATTATTCCCACTAATTGAAAACGAAATTTAAATGTTCACACAGATAACAAGGAGAACAAAACCTTTAGTACTGCAGAGTAGAGAGACAGGAGCCAATTGAATCTGGACCTAATAGATAGCAGTAAGAGGAGTATAATTTAGCCAGTATAGCACTGTTAGGGAATTGGCATACTCGAACACTTAATCAAGGTCAGGAATCATTTCAAGTATAAACCATCTGGGGAAATGTTTTTAGAATGATTGAACAGCATTAACTGTGCTTTTTCCAAATTGCTTTTATAGTTTTTGAAATAGCTTCAGAGGAAGCCAGTGTATCTCAGTGTACAGAAAGAAGTTTATCTAATTCAGAGAGATGGACACTGACAGTATTTAGGATACTGTTTCAGATACAGCATATGAGAAAAATTCTCTGCTTGTGTGAATGGGTATGATTCCACCGGATCACCAAGTCCTGCAAAGGTTTTTGTCTAATCTCACCTATGGAGAATATTAGGAATAAAATCAAGTATGAAAGAGACAGGGGAAATATTGTAAAGGATATCTATTAAGTTTTTAAGTAGTCTGCGCTAAGACTTCTGGGTTTGTATGATAAAATTGAAAGTAATGTATAATGATAAAAGAGTTTATTTTTGAGCACCTTTGTTTAGATAGAGTCGTATGGTATCTGTACCTTAAGATTTCTTTAAAACCTGTGACTAGCAGTCATACTAAGGCTCTATCTGATGAAGAAGAATTCTAGTTTTGTCTGAGCAAGGCAGTGAAAAGTCATCTATTAAAGAGGGTTTCTAGAGTCTAGTATGTGTTCGCAAAGGATTTCCAAGCCCAGGAGTAAACAATCCCTGCTCTGGAGAGCATGTGGCAAGAAAGCAAGGACAAAGTACTGGTTGGGACTGGTGTCCTCTTGCTGCTCAGCCTGTACACAATGAAAAATACTAAATGCTGTGCTGAGGACATGGATTGTACCACGGGGCTATTGTCACCTGCAGTAAGCAGGTTGCTTAAACAGTCCTCTTCTTTCTGCCCTGAGTTCTCCTTCCCTCCTCCCATCTCCTCCTCAGCTGCTTGTGCAATGAGCTGAATGGGAGAGCTGATTCACCAGAGCATCGTCCCCAAACCAGTTCCCTGTGCCAGTCTGCTGCAGGTTTGTGCTGGGTACATCACACAGGGAGAGGAGGACCGGACACAGGGACAGAACTGCCTGGCTGGAGGCAGGGAGGTACAGCAAATGGAAAAAGGAGCTACTTAAACCACTGTTGCTACACAACAAAAGCTATTTAAACCACCAGTTAAGATCCCAAGAGATGTGTCTGGTCAGTCATCTGTGCTGGTAGAGAGACCCCACAAGGCAGAGGAGTGCGGTGGGGGGGATCTCGTGCAGAGCTGGGCTGAGTGCTGAGTTTAGCAGATGTCTGTGCCCAGAGCTGCTGCATTTCCCAGCCTAGGGGCAGATCACAGAAGAGCTTTGCTCAGTCTGCAGCAGAACCTGCTCTCCCCTCGTAGCCTGTACGCAGCTCTTCCGGATGTGGAGATCTACTTAATTACAGAGGCTTTGGTTTCCCTGTGTCCCTTCACCTCTCGCTTCAGAGGAAGCTTTCTTGCATCATGAATGTGGGTGAAGACTCCTCTACTGTGTGATTTCTCATAGGGCAATTCCTCATAGCTGCTGCCTAAAACCTCACACGTTTGCCTCTCTGGGCACTTGATGTTAATGGGGTTCTTTCTAATACCATAGGAAATCCAGTGGAAATTCTTCTTCAAGTCTCGGAGAAATGGTTTCTGGCACATTTCGAGCCACGCCCACTTCCACGGGTAAGACAATTTTATTTAAGGAAACTCTTGTTATTTCTAATACTTCTATTTTAAAAACCGTATATGAAAAATGTGGGTTTCCCCCCTTTGCTGACTTATTAAGACGTTTTACAGAATGCTTGCGTGTGGAGGTGGAGAAAGGCACCTATTTCTAGACAGGTGATAGTTGCTAAGGGACTGGGAAAAAAAATCTCGGGAAGAGTGGGAGCTGCCCCAAAACGGAATAGATGACCAATTTAAACAGGGCCGACCAAAAGGGAGGCGCACTGAGAGAAATCGAAAGCGCATTGATAATGGGATTTTTGTTTGCAAGTGTTATGGTTGTTATACACAGTGTGTGTTTTTTAACCAAATTCTCATTTGGTCTTTTAGCAAAACAGAAACAAAAAGTGGTAAGTAGTACTTTTGTTTTCATTCTAGTACATAATTCCCAGGATTTTCATATAGGTCTTCCTTGGTTAATGATCTGAAGGGTTGTTTTCTTCTTCTAGACAGAACATGTTCCCCCATATGATGTAGTACCGTCCATGAGACCTGTTGTCTTGGTGGGTCCATCACTGAAAGGCTATGAGGTACGTATTCCAGGTATTTGCAATTAGTTCGCATGTTCTTATCTATAACCTTCCGTAGTACATTCAGGTTGTGCGGTCCAGTGCAACTGGTTTATGATAATTCAAAGTAATCTTTGCATAAATAAATGTCAAAAATACTATGTAAGAACTAAGAGCATAGTTACCACTTTGCACCATTTGGGTAAGGTGAATTTTTTTCTGCCTTGCAAGAGTGTCTCTTACTTGTGATGTCTGAGCTGAAGGGTGGGTAATGTAAGTACACCAGCGCTCTCTTTGCACTTTTACTGCTTTAAACATGGTGCACGGCCGTTATTTTCAGTACAGTTATTCTTGCTTAAATCAAGTAAGAAAAAGAGGATTTGTGTCCTCTACAACAAAAATTTAGAGCAGTCAAATTAACCAGCTAGGCTTCTGTACACATGTAGAATTTTAGTCAAACTAGCACATGCTTTCAACTTAATTACCTAAAATTTTGAAGAAACTTCCGCATTGTTCTCCTTTATTTGCTTAGAAAAACTTTACATCTTCCCATGAAACTCCGTGTCGGTAAATGAAGTAGCTGGGTTATCGCAGCATATTCAGTTCTCCAGCACCTGAAACTGAATATGAGAACTAATGATTATTATTTCAGCATGTTTTCTTGATGTTTTTTGGGTTTTTTTTTAAGATTATTAGTATATTGAAATATATATGTAAAGAGACCTTTAACCCTTCTAAGTTATTTGCCTCTGTTCAGCATGGAATTAGGTATGATAACATGCACAGATAAATAGGACACCCATTTTTCAAGGCTGCTGCAGATTCAAATGAGCATTTAACACGTGCTAAACGAGCACAGGCTTTTAGCAGGGCATTTGAGTGAACTTAACCATCTGTTAAGTGTTTTGCCGAATTAGGAACTAAATGAACATGAACATAAAATCAAAGATACACT
Source organism: Vanellus vanellus (assembly GCF_965231255.1). Lineage (NCBI taxonomy): Eukaryota > Metazoa > Chordata > Aves > Charadriiformes > Charadriidae > Vanellus > Vanellus vanellus. Next base: position 2,214,886 of record NC_138910.1, read on the forward strand.
TCATTTAGCTTAATTAATGTTGTTAGTACTTTATAGGATATTATTAAACATATTGGAATGGTTCTTTTTGGAAGATTACAACATGGTACCATTATTAGCATAATGCCATGGTTTTGCATTGTTTTTTTTTTTGTAAGAATGATTGAAAGTGTAGTTTAGCAAAGCAGGTACTTCATATTCTTCCTCTCTGCCTTTTAATTTTATGGTGATGTTTCTTGAGAGGAGTAAATTTCATCCGTTGACTTCCATGGTGCTGCACCACAGAGTAATTTGCCTAGGGACTCTCAAGTTTGGAGGGGAGAGAGGCTGTTTGTTAATACAGACCTCCACAAATATGCCGTCCTGCCTTTCTTTCAGAAAGTAATACGAAACATGACATCTTGAACATATAAAGGTGTATAAATGGTAACACAGAATATTAATTTCAATTACAAATAGTGGTCTACATAATAGAAAGACATTGATCTTACTTCATAACCTACATGGGAAAATTCTTTTGACTTTTTTTCCTGAGTGAATTCTGAGGGAACCATTTTGAAAGATAACCTAGGAGAAATAAACTGCCAGAGGCCTGGGGGCTTTGATTAAGTTTCTGTCTATACTGGCAGATAATGGGTGTCAGCCTGAGTTGTCCTGAAAAGGACAAGGAGCTCATTCAATAAAATAGATGACAGCTGTTGGGGCTGAGCGTCCCTCGGATGCTTTACCATGTACAGGAACGGAAGCATCCATTTTTTCTGCTTGTATGCCTCTCTGAGAATAGTTTTTCTCTTCGGGTAGAACAGTCATCCAACACGATAAATCTTGTATCTGCAGTATTAAGCCAGTTCTAATAATGTTACTGTAGGGAAAAAATCAAATCATCTGTTCAACCTGAATAGTCCCATATGCTTCTGACATGTTCTGAAGCCTGCTGGGAATGGTGTTGCTGTGGAAGGTGGTGAGGTGTGCTCTGATGCTTCAGTGCAAGTCAAGACAAGAGCAGAAAGAGCGACAGCTCTCACATCCTCCGTTCCGCATTTTGGAGAATGAGTCAGAAAACTTGCAAGTATTTATTACAAAGCGTGCTGCCAAGAGCATGAAAATTAAATGATTGCCACCTGTAAAAGGTATTGATTGTTGGCAGTATCCTTACCTTCTACTTACTTCTTTTCTTCCTTTTGACTTCTTTTTCTCCCTGTCAATCCTCCCTGTTCAATCTTCCTCACCTCTGCAAAGGTGACAGACATGATGCAGAAAGCTCTCTTTGACTTCCTGAAGCACAGGTTTGATGGGAGGTGAGAAATACTGTCCTTTCATTCTGCCCCCCCCCCCCCCCCCCCCCCCCCCCCTTGTGTTACTAACATTTTACTGATTTATTTTTTTTATAATGCAAGAAGATTGATGCATGTTCAAAACTGATTTACTGGCTTTGTATCAACACTGAAATGCAGCCGGCTGTGGGGTGGAACACAGCTTATGTGTTACTAGAAGTGCATGTATCTTCATATCTGCTGTGTCTGTAGTAGGATTTCTTAGGTTTAACAGAATAATTCTGCCTCAGCATCTTGCCAGCCTGAAGTTACAGGAGAAATCTAGATGAAAGGTGACTGGGGCCCGTGGAAAATGCCAGAATATCTTTAAACACGTCATTACCAGGCTCAGGTTTTTAATGTTGCCCTGGGAAGCAGGCTGTGCCCCTTGTTCAGCCAGGATTCGGAGGGAATGGTGCTACCCGGTGAAGAGTCCTTTCGGCAGAACCCGGCTTCTGGCTCGCTGCTGGCCCTCGTCCTTCCCTCCGGAGCTCCCAGGCCACTGCTCTGTGGCCTGAGCCGACTGCGTGTTGGGGAAATGGAACTGAGTAGATTGCTTTTTCAAAGAGCTGTCCAGTTCCTTTTGTGGGTGGAAGAGTTGAGAAAGCATGACTGATTGCATGTAAAAGTACTGTTTTATTCACAATCCTTTGGGCATATGAAAATTTCTTAACCATTGGATACAAGTGTGTACTGCTGGACCAGCTCAGCCAGCCGCTGAAGTGTGCAGACACCAAATAGTAAGTGCCTCCTGGTTTTATTTTGAGGTTGCTCTGTTTGGGCTGGGTTCATTCTAGCACCTTTTGTGAAGTTCCAGGCTCCTGTGCAGCAGGACGTTTTCTAAATAAAACTAATCACACCCTAGTCCGGAAATAAGCATCAGAAACAGAAGATTTCGACAGGGTGCAGTAACGGTGCTTTGGACCAACGCCTAAGAAAAATCAACTCTTAAATATTCTTAGTAGTCAGAAATACTTAAAAAGGCAGTTTAATGAAGGAAACGCTGAGAACTAAAATATAGAAAAAAGTGTGTCAGAATAGGAGGGTTCATCTTGTTCAGCTGGAACACAGAGAATAATTCCTGATGAGCTGTCAGAAGGATAATTTGGATTTCTTTGCTAGGAACATAGGCTTGGTCCGTGGCATCTCTTCTTTTCCGCTGGAGCTCGTCAGTAGTTGTAGGTGTCTGCTGCATCTTTGGGATGTTCTGCCCTTCTCTCATCCTAGTTTGTTCAGTGTATTCTAACTGTGAAGAGGAGCTTATACTGTGCTAGCTGGCATGTGACAGTAAGTCAGGTTTGAAAATACCTAAAACATTGGCACTGGGAGAGTGAAAATAACAGTGTCTGTTTAGAAGAGGTAGAGTATGATTTATGGTCAAGGCACCTTTTTTGGGTGCAGTGAGGAGATGGCGGTGCTGAACTAACCCATCAACAGATTAGACAAAACGTTTCATGATCAACAACTGTGCAAAATATCTCATCTCCTCCCCTATTTTTAATTGCCCAGCTCAAGTGATTTTAGCAGATCCTAAAAATGTAGTGATTGACTTAAAACCTGACAGATGAAGCACCGTACGTGACAGCCTGCAGTTAAATTACTGTTTTTCTGCGCTGTTCACTTGTCCTCCTGGTGCCTCCCCCCCCTGCTCGGAGCAGTGGGACCGCTCTGGTTCCACTGCAGCTCGCTCCATGAGCTCCGGTGCCCATTTGCGTTAGGTGTAGGTACAGAACCGCAGCATATGTTCTCTTCCAGCTGTTGGCATATGTCTGTCAGCTTTGCATATGCCGGTGGTAACTGAGAGTCATTGTTTTCGGTAGGAAACCATGGCAACGGGAAGTGATAAGTCATCTCCAGTTGCCACGACGTGATTGCTATGAATATATCCTTTATGAGGTATATTTTTATACCCTATATGAGAATACACTCAGCAGAGGCCTGGTCCATGAAGATAAGCAGTGCCTAAATACAGAGAAGAAAAGGTAAAGCACACTTCGAGACGCCCCTTTAGGCTGCTTAATGCGATGGGAGGCAGGATGGTGCCTTGCCCTGCTCTCTGTCTTTGCCCCACCGTACCCTTGGGCTGCGCAGAGGGGTAAAGGGAGAGATTCTGCCTGGAGTGGGGTATTTTTTTGGAAATCCTATTGCCATTAGCAATATTGGCAACTACATCGGGTAGAAGTATGAAATTTCAGCATTGAAAAAGTTAAATGCCACAAGCAAGCTGTTACAATTGACTTTAGCTCTGAGTAACTTTAGAAAAATGAATTAAATTCCTTTTCAGGCACCTCAGCTGCTCCTTGGTTCTCCTGCCAGGTTTTATGGCTTTGCAGTCTTCCCCCTCCCCTCCCCTCCCCTCCTTTTCTTTTTCTTTCTTTCCATCTCTTTGGCAATTTTGTGACAGTTCCACGTTACCAAGAAGGGAAATGACTGTCCAAGGGAGGAACTTTTCATAAGACTCGAACTAGCAGCGCTCCTTCCCTGCCTCTGAACACACTTGGTGTCTGTCGGCTCCTTTTGTAACTGCAGCATCCTCTCCTGGGCTGTGAGCTGAAGGAAGGGCCGGAGGGCTGCGCTGGGCACACCTGCGGAGAGGGGTCTGCTGAAGCTCTGCTGGCACAAAGCATTCGGGGAACGGCTGCTGCAGAGGCTCTAGCGGCGTCGTTTTCCTAATGCATTGTGTTTGATCACTCTTGCATAGACCAAGCCTGACTCTAGACACCGTGTAAACAAAACAGCAAAGGCACTTTTTTTTTTCTTAACATCTTTCAGCAACAGTGATACTTAGGATTACTTCTTACGTGGGAAGACCGAAATGCTTCTTGTATCTGGCACAGTGGGTGAGCATTTCTGGTCCTTGCTCTGTTGCACCGCTCTGATTCCAGCTGTCAGAGGTCTAGGACCTCCCTGAGCCAGAGGTGCAGTCTGGACCACCGTGTTTTGTTGTCACCTCTAGACTGAGGAGCCATTAATTTCTCCCATTTCTTTTTTAAACTCATTTATACTTTTGGTCTCCACTGTATTTTCTGGCAATAAATTTATTTATGTATTATGTAGAAAAATTACTTGCACTTCTTTTTAACCCTCCATCTGGTAATTTCACTTAGAGCTGCATAAATCTTACGTTGTTTGGAATAGCTGCTAGTCATTTCCAGCTTGCTTGCTTTTCAGTATTCATAGCTCTTCGGCTTATCACAGTCCTCCTAAATAGAGTTTACATGAAGTGATTGTGGGTCTTTGTTTTATAACCTTTTGTCTCTTGTCAGCTCACTGACAGATCAAGTAAAAATAATCACCTTCCTTAAGTTAAAGAGGAGGCTCCAGTGGTACAGATAGCTGTGCTCAACTTACTTTTCTCCTGTTCAACCATGAGCCGAGTCATTTAGCCCATCGGCACAGCTCCGGGTCTGGAAAAGGAGAGTGCGTGTTGGAGGACCAGTCTCCCAAAGCGAGCAGCTCTGTTCAGTGACTCCTGGGCACTCAGATACGAGTGACGCGGTCTGCTGGGATATCCAAACATGACCCTTCCTCACCTCTCAGCAACGTCAGCTTTAATCAATGGTTTAACTGTCTGGGAAGAGAAGTGCTGTTACTGTTACGACTCTCTTGCTCTATGCCCTAAGACTCACATTACTTGTAGTATTTACGGTACTGTGTAAATTCATGTAGGAGATGAGTTGGGGAGGAGAAAAGTTAACTAATGCATTAAGTAGAATAGCAGAAACTATATGCCAGAATCTACAGTAGTGTAGGGAGTAGAAAATACTTTACAGTTACGCAGCATTTCTCTTTACTTGTTGTTTAATGATGATATAACTTAGCTATAAAACATGTTGGAGTGGTATTTTTATTGTATTTGCACTTTGGAATGGAATGTAGCTGTAAATCATGCACAGTGCACTGAAAATTTGACTGCTGTGTTTTTGTTCTGTCTGTCCTGTGTTCTTACTCATAGGATATCAATAACTAGAGTGACAGCTGACATTTCTCTTGCGAAGAGGTCTGTTCTAAATAATCCAAGCAAGAGGGCAATAATTGAGCGGTCAAATACAAGATCCAGTTTAGGTAAGACATTGACACAGATGTCATTCTGAACGTATTTACCTACTGGAGGAATGTGGCAGGATTTCAGCCTTCAAGACGTCATCAGTTCTGCAATTTTAAATGCGCCTACAGCATTTTAATGTATAATTCTGAATTTCACATACTCCAATGGGAGACAAGTTTTGCCTGACGGAGGAGTGGCAGCAGAGCACAATGTGCTGTGTTAACCTCGCATGAAGCGATGACCTGGGCTAGAGCAAGCAGTATTTTAGTTATTTGCAAAAGATGAGTTAGGGGCCTGCAGTCAGAATGTAGGTTCAGTGCTGGTTCCTCCCAAGGTGAGTTGGCCTCACAGCTCCCCTGTGCTTTTAACTCCACATCACAAGGTGCTGGAGAGGTTTCACCTTGCCCAGTCAAGAAGTAAACATGTTCTTATTCCTGACCCTGCGACTGGGGTTGTATTTTACGCTGAACAGCTACAGCTCAGTTTTCCTGTCTGGCCATGAGAGCAGAGACTGGGGTCCGGGTCTTCCCCACTCGCTCCTCGCAATGGCATGGCTGCTGGGTTACACTGGCCTGGTGAATTTTTCTCTTTCACAAGGGTGGAAATTTGTGTGTAGTACATGCGTGCCAGTCCCCTGGTCTCTGGCTGCCATCCCAGGAGGTAGAAGGAGTTTGCTTTCAGTCTTCACAGGAAGAAAAGGCTCTTAAGCCCAATTCTCTGACATCCTGAGAGACTGTTTGAACTGGAGGTATAGTTCGCTGGACACTACGCTTCTAGTTGGTGTTCTAGTACAGGGGTAGGCACCCCAAAATTAAGTGCTGCAAGGGTGAGTACTAATCTTCTGCCTGTGAACATAAGTTGCTCTGTGGAACAGCTCTTAGGCAGATTAAGTGCATGTGAGTTGCTGACATACAGCTCTTTTGTACTTTGGTGGTGTAACTTACAGGCTTCAATTTGCACTGAGTTTGTCTATTTAAAATTCATCACATGCATGCGCGTGATTAAGAAGGATCAGAACAATGAATATCAGAAATACAATTTACATGGAAATAAATTTCTCCTTTTTCTTCAGACAAAAGTGCTTTGGTGTGAACATTGCCATTAGTGTCTTCTTAAATAATACCCTGTCAATTATTTATCATAAACAAATTTTTGTGGTTATAGATTAGGAGGTCACAGTTCTGCTTTTCATGCAGACTCTTGGTTAAGTTAAATCAGAATTGCAGTCCAAGAACAAAAAATTTTTAAGGAATATCAATACATCACTTGCTGTTGGAAATAATAAAATCTTATGACTCCTAAGCTATTTAGCAGATTTGGAAAATATGCTTAAGTCTATTTTGCTTTAATAGAAACATGCATATTATTGTACTCAGTGTTTAAATACATTGATATTATAAATTAACATAGTACGTATGTATTTTCAGGCAACAGAATTATCTCCAAGGTAATATTTATTTTAAAAATTGCCATGAGTAATAGGTTATTTTATGGAAGTTACATTAATTCACATACAGAGTTCATATACTGAATGCATACAGTCCATGAAAACAAATGGGTGATGGTATTTTTGTCTAAGTAATGCTGGGAGTAATGCTGGGGTTGAATGGCTTTCACCTGTTTTGTTTTCCTTTACTAGCTGAAGTACAGAGTGAAATCGAAAGAATCTTTGAGCTGGCAAGGTCCTTACAACTGGTTGTCCTAGATGCAGACACTATCAATCACCCTGCACAACTTATCAAGACGTCTTTAGCTCCAATTATTGTCCATGTTAAAGTGTCTTCTCCGAAGGTAATGTATCTCACCCTTAAAATATGTGCGTTTGAGAGGGACCTGGCGGGCAGTGTGGGAGTGAGTAGGGTCGTATCTGCTCTGGAAAAAATTAAGAGTGAGATGAAGAGAAAAAAAGTGAAATTTTGAGATCAAGGGCTTGACAAGGGAATGTCTGATGCAATTTCCTTTTTCTGCCCTAAACCTTTACCTAACCTTAGGCTGAACCTTAGACGAGGCACCCACCAATTCAGTAGACACAAAAATTCCTGAGGAGCAAATTCTTTCTGTAGCTCTCAGTTCCCCCTGGCAGTCCCTTTGCAGCCCCCCTACCCCAACGCAGCCGGAGTTCTGGGTTGTCTCTCTACAAGCCCTAACCTTAGGCTGAGCTTCAGAGACGAAACCCAGCCCTTTGCCCACCTCCCAGGCAGTTAATGCTGGTCGTCTGTTGATCACAAACAAAGCCTGTCTGCTTTTGTCTGTGGCTTCTGCCTGGGGCATGTTAATAGACCATCCACAGCTGGGTCTGGGCCAGTGTGGCCAGGCTACTGGCCAGCTCCAGCTATGGAGCATCAATGTGACTGTTGCTCAGGAGCACAGCACGGACCCCACCGTGACCTTGGCTGTTGGTGCAGAAGGGAGCCTGGAGTCATGACGGAGACACAGCGATGGTGGGATTCTGCCCAACACCTGCTGGAGGGACCACCGTGGCACATCAGAGATGGCCGCAGAAAGGCATGCGCCAGTTCTTGGTGCAGGTGACCAGCAAGTGATGGGGGAGGTTCTGCTGGACCTGCTACTGCAGAGGAAAAAAGGAAGAACTGGACAGAGTTGTGAAGGTGCAGGACAGCCTTGGCTACAGCAACCGTGAGAAAGTGGAATTTAAGATCCTGAGAGAAGCGAGCAGTACCAATAACAGAATGGCTGACCTGGGCCCTAGAACTGGCTTGTTCAGGGACATGTTCAGCAGGATCCCATAAAAGACTGTCTTGGATAATGAAGCAGCTCAGGAGATCTGTGTGATCTTAATGGACAGCTTCTTCCAAGCACAAGAATGATCTGTTCCTACATGGAGCTGGCAGGAGAGCAGTGTGGATGAACAGGGAGCAGCCTGAGCTCAAACACAAAAAGGAGGCACACAGAAGATGGATGCAGAGAGAGGCATCCCAGGAGGAATACATCTGGGGGTCAAGTTAAGAAAGCCAGAGTTCAGCTGGAGCTAGAACTAACGAGATCTTAAGGGTAACAAAAAAGGTTCCTGTAAGAACATGGCAAGCAGAAAGAAAGCTAAGAAAAGCATGGGTCCACTGCAATGTGTGGCAGGGACCCACAGTAGAGGAAGGTTGATCTGGAGACCACCTAACTAACTGGACATATGCAAGACCAAGGGACCAGATGGGATTCACCTGAAGGAGCAGTCCTGTGCCATTGCAAAGGTGCTCCCTGTTACCTTTTAAAGCTCATAGTGATCTGGGAAGGTTCCTGATAACTGGGAAAAGGCAGATGTCACATCCATTCTCGAGAAGGGTAAGAAGGCGGATCCGGGGAACTATAGGCCAGTCAGTCTTACCTCAGTCCCTGGGAAGGTTATGGAGCAAATCCTCTGGGAAGCTGTTCCCCAGCCACATGTGAGACAAGAAGGGGACTGGGAGCAGCCAGCAGGGATTTGCCAAGGGCAAATCATGCCTGACCAACCTGGCTGCCTTTTGTCATGAGATTATGACCCCAGTGGACAAAGGAAGAGCAGTGGCTGTTGACAGTCTTTACTGTAGCAAGGCGTTGATGTGGTCTTCTTGTAGTATCTGATGGGCAAATTGGTGAGATATGGTCTGGATAAGTGTGGACTATAAGAGAGATGGAAGACTGGATGGGCTGCCGGGTCCAGGGTGCTGGTCAGAGGTACAAAGCCCAGCTGGCAGCTGGTTACCAGTGGTGTCACTTGAGGGTCTCTAATGGGGCCAGTACAATCCAACATTTTTGTTAATGACCTTTGTTAATGTCCAAGGTTGTGGACAATACCTAATTCTGGGGCAGGTTAATGTTCCAGAGAGCAGGGCTGTCCTTTAGAGGGACCTTGGCAGGTTGGAGAAACAAGCTGTCAGGAACCTCTTGAAGTTCAGCAAAGGCAAATATCCAGTCCTGCCCCTGGGCTGGAGCAGCCCCTGGCCCAGGTCGGGCTGGGGCCAGCCGGCTGGGGAGCAGCTCTGCAGCTGGGGACCTGGGGGTCTTGGTGGGTAACAATTTGGACAGTTGTGAGCAGTATGCCCTTGCAGCAGGGAATAAGCCGCATGTTGGGCTGTACAAGCAGACATGGGTCAGTCGTGGCTCACAGAGGTGGTGAAATCTCCTTGGAAATGTTCAAAACTCAGCTGGAGGAGGACTTGAGCAATCTGATCCAGCTGGTCTTACCTGGAGTGAGGGCTTGGCACAGACACCTCTAGAGGTCCTTCCAACTTAAAAAATACTCTGTTGTTCTATGATCCTGTAATTTTCTTTGAGACTATACAGAGAAACAATTTAGGATTCCTAACTTTTCCGCCCCTTAAATTCTAGTAAAAGACACGGTGGAAGGAAAATAATAAAAAAGTAATATGAACTATGTGTGTAAAATACCTTCTGTACCCAAAATGTACCTCAGAACAGATAAGGTTACAGCGTTATTGCTACACAACATAACATGCTGCTACTGTTGTGCTGCAGTCAATCCAGCAATCCAGTATAATTCTGTATACGTATAATTTTCATGGTTCTGGAGAAGATTACATTTGTCAAAAATAACCTATTACTACAAGTAGAGAAAAGCAAAATCGCCATTCTCACTGCATTTGAAATATTTGCAAGGGATCAAACGTGATGCAGAGGGAAATGTGCACAGCTTTCAGGGAGGTTATCAGAAAGGTTTGTGCTTATATTCAAGGACAATATTTTATCCCTTTTGTTAAACATAATGGAGAGCTTCTGAACTTGGTAATCCTCCGATGGCATGTCAGTCTGAGCTTTATGGAGATACATGATCCTTAAATTCACATTTTCCTCTTTTCCTCTGTCAGGTTTTGCAGCGACTGATTAAATCTAGAGGAAAGTCACAAAGTAAACACTTGAATGTTCAGTTGGTGGCAGCTGATAAACTTGCACAATGCCCACCAGTAAGTACAGAAGAAAGGCTAAATGACTTGTAATACATGGAGTTTTAAAGATTTCTGCTGTGTTGGTCCTTGATTATAGCTGAGTTCATACGTTACCACGTCACTTTATGGTGATTCAGACAGCCCTGCAATTGCGACCGTTGATCAGCTTTTATTGCTAAGAAGCAAGTTGTTTGATACTTTCATCCCGATATCGCCTGTGCTGGGTTTATTATGATCTTTGGCAAGGTGACAGGTCAAAAACGACGTGTATGGTAAAACTGATGTACTAGGACATAAGTAAATTACATCATTTGTGAAGCAGTGCTATCTTAAGGTCCCATAGGACCAAAGTCTCGGACTCCTGGTTTGGGAGGAGGCTGCAGAGGACTTTCCTCAGCTGCACAGGGAGTCCAGACCCACCGTCAGTACCGGGCGAGTCATGTGTCTGCGTGCACGTGATCCCTGAGCCTCCTGACACAGCAGCATCTGCAAGCCATTCTGGTTACCTCATGGGAGCACAGGCTCCGCTCACCGACCATTTTATCGAAGATACCGATTACTCACCTTGAATCACCTGCTGCATAAGGAGCAGAGGTCCTGGAGAGATGATTAGGCAGGCAGTGCTGTGCAGAAAAGCTGCACGGGTGTTTGGACAGGGCAGCTCAAACTTGCTTTTATTTTCGAAAACCACACCTGGTTTCCACAACAGAGAAAGCCTCTCGGTGGAAAAAAAACTTGGATGAGGACTTTGGTCCTCATTGGTCCGGTAACATTGCTCTGGTAGAGCAGAGACTGCTGTTCATACCAGGGCAGTGATCGGACAGTCCAGCCTACGGCTCGCTGTATTGCCCGTCTTTCTCATGCCAAAGAACTGCAAGGAGAAGTCAGATTAAATCAGAGAAATTCAGAATAGGCACTGGGAAGGTTTCCATGATCACACTCTCTGACTTAAAATAGGGAAAGTGCTGACAAAAGAGATGTCTTGGAACAATCTAGGAACAAATTTGGGAGTTGAGATCAGCAGAACGAATGCCCAACCCGAACGGTCAGATAATGCTTCTAGAAAACTTTGCCTTCTGTTACGTAGACCTTAAAGAGATTGCCTTCATTTCATATGGCTTTTATTCTCGATGCAAATGAAAGTAACAAAGTTCAAACAGCTTTTGTTCTGCTGTAACGATCTACAAAGATTTATTTCCGTGAAACTTGGGTTTATTTGCTTCTTAAGATACCAAACTTCACAGCCTCCTCCTCTCTTGTCCCCACTGGCCATTAAAAGATAATTGAGGTATTTCTGGCCACTCCACCTAAATTACAGTAACAGATGTTGCTTTCTAATGGTTCCCATTGGTAGGAATTGAGGCTGAGCCACATCTCCTTTAGGCCAGTGCTCTCACACCCCTCAGATGTCCCAGAACTGCTGGTGGTGGGAATGGTGGCACTCCATCCAGTGAAAGGGAGACCTGGAGAGAGCTTTCTCCTTCTCTCTTCTCTTGCCTACTAAAAGGTTGGCCTTTTAGGTTTGTCGGTTCCTGCCATCAGGTGGACCTCACCTAATTGCGAGCTGCTGTGTGGAGGCTGCCGGGCTCTGCTGCATGGGGGCACCCGTCTTTCCTCAGCAGCGTTGTGTCCTCCCGCCTGCGTGGAAGAGTCGGGCCCCTCTGTGGCATCAGGTCTGCCCAATTCTGCCTTGGCTGAGCCAGGGAGCGGGTGATTCCACATGGACAGACCCGCTTTCTGGAAAAAAACATTTCAAGCTGCTGACACTGCTAGCAAGTTCAGGTTATGTTTACTCAGTAGTTTCAGCTGAATACAAAGTGAGGAATAATTAATGTGGGTCTGTCAAACTGAATTTTGGCAGGTTTTGCAATGTTTTGGTGTATGTTCAGGCTAGATTCACACTGGAATGTTAGAAAGCAGAGAAAAAAGTTAATAGGTTTGGCTGAAATGTCTGTCCTCCGTATCTAAAAGTGGAAGGGAGACACGGAACTTGTCCAGAATAGGAGAGATCTGATGCAAATTCCCCTTTGCCTGATATAGAGCAGAATTAAAATAATCCAGAAAGGCGCTGGCGGTGGTGTGTGTATGTGGGAGGTACATCTCGATTTCACCAGTTAAATACCCTTTTTGCAGTGCCCGCTGTGCCCCAGACAGCTTGCCGTCTCCCTGGCGGGTGAGGATTTTGCAGCCACCCTCCTGCTGTCCCTCTCAAACCGCCAGCCCCCCTTGCAGACGTCCAGCTGTCCTAAGGGGTAGATGGTGACTGCATGTGCATCCACCTGGTTGTGTCACTGCAGACCTGTAAGCTTCTGGTTACAGTAACTGTAGATCGTGTTCCTCACTCTCTTACCCTTGTTTTCCACTTCAGGCAGCACTGAAAGATGTTCAAGCCATCTTGAGTTCTTCTGGAGAACTCAGCTATATTATGTTTCTCACGTGTAATTTTCTACTGAATTGTTATCTCTTAAAATGGTGACGGAGAATTCCCATGAGCCATTCAGGTTCCATTAACTAAAACGAAATTGTACATTTTTCTGTAGTACAAAATAATTTCTATAGAAGCATATAGCTTCCTAACTCTTAATGGGTGTGAGCCAAGTTAAATGGAGTTGCACCTGCACCCATTTGAATACGGCTTGTGGTACTTACACCGAGCTGTCACTAAGCTTACACACAGAACAATCCGCTGCACATTGTTCACATTTGAAAGGTGTATTTATTTTTCCACCTGCACAGAGAAGGCTGTGCATGTTTCACAGCCTTGTTTGCCCTTTATACAGTGATTTCCTCTTATTCCACTTAGGTTTGCTCACATCAGTTGAAATGAAGTGGTTCGCTGCGTGGATTGAAATAAACAATGTGCAGCAGCAGGATGCATGTCCCTGCCTGTTCCTTGCATGGTGGCACTTAGATTGTCCATCCCCAGGATCGAGTAAACTCCTTAACACCCAGTCCTGCAATTGTATTTTGTTGCCTAAGTGAGACCCCACCTGGATAAGAAGAATATTTCCAAATTTCAGTGTCCAGATTACAAACATATAACCGTGCTTGCTCAGAGGCTGCCTTCCACTCTGACCTGCACAACAGCCTTCCGCAGAAACCATCCGATCAGTTTTGCCCTGTTTGATCTCAAGGAAGTTATTGCTGACTTAGAGCACTTGAGGGGAGATGAGAGTCTGGGTTAGGTTTAAATTAAAGGACCAAGTCGATCCATGATTTAATTAAGTAAAAGTATACTGCTAAGACCAAAGACACTGCTGTCTGTCTTGGGCGCTGTGACCTGCTTCATCCGTTTTGCAGCTCAAATTCCTGCAAGAGGAGTGTTTGTTTAAAGTGAAGATACTTGAAAACTGTAAAAACCTCATTTTTTTTTCATTTGCTGAGAGCCAGCCTTAAGTAATCAGATGGTGCTCTATGTCTAGACATTTTAAAAATAGCTGTCTTTTTTGGCATAGTTAAGTTCAGGAACCGCTTTCATTATTAATTCCTTGCTAATCTTTCAGTCATGCTGCTCAAGCCAGCGCTAAGCATGTCTATCACTGCCTGACTCCATTAAGCAGGAACGATGGCTCAAGGAAACACGAACTGTACTGACTGTACAGCTTTAGATACAGTGGTCATATACAGTTCATTATGATTTTTTTTTTTTTAACATTTGGATCAGGGATCATGTGCTAAGAGAGGGTACACATCCCTCTGGTCTATTTGATATAACCTAAAAAATACCAGAAATTACAGTCCAGCAGAACTAAAATGCATTGGTTATAATTAAAAATAGCCAGTACACCAGATATATGTACAAGTTCAGATTCCTTTTCAGGTCCACTTCCATCCTTGTGGTTCTGTCTGGGGCATCTTTTCCCCCAGAGCCTGAGCTCACCTCCCCTGACCCCCAGGATTAAGATGCAATTTGGGATTGCCCTTAGCTGTACTAAGGAACTGTGGGCTGTGCCTGAGGCTCAGTCCCTCTTACACTCCTTCTTCTGAGCGTCCCTGTGGGGAGGAGGATGCCTCTGGAGTCAGGACCATTTTATTTTGTGCTGCTAACTTGGGGTAATGCACCCGGAATACTTCACCGTGGTCAGACAGTAAACCAAAAGAAATAGCAGAGGACAGTGGCAATTTTATCTTCTCTTCAGGAAAGAACACTAATGTATATCACTTAAGAAATACTAGTATATGGAAGTGCTCATATGGTAACTATTTTACACATGTTGTAAGAAAATACTGCGGTGAATAAAATGCATTGTAAGGAGAACTGGGAAGAAATTGCTTTACTCCATGACCCTTACAAACAGGGATGTCCTTAAAAGACTCTTTCCTCCCAAATTCATAGAAATAGAACAAACACAGTTTAGCTATGAGCAGAACTGCTAAATGCAAGAAAAATACCTGAGTGCTTTCTCTGTAATTTTTTTCCCTGTAAAACACTGTAGTGCCCTGGAATCAGGATCCTGCCAGTTTTGCGGCTTTTCCCCGTGACCTTCAAATGACAGCCTGAGAGGCTCACCATTACCAGTCCTGGTGTTATTTTACAGTCAGCTGTTACAAAGGGGACAGTTGTACTGCAACTGTTAAAAGTTCTTCTCCCCTAAATTCAATTTAATTGAGATCCCTGTCAAAATACCACGTGAAGCTCCATACCGTCACAGAACTGGGTGGTTCAGGTATGTTAGCTAGAGTATTAGCCGTGCGTTTCTTGGAGGTGCGTGAAGGTGTTACTCTGTTAAGAAGGGAAGCCGTAGGCAGCAGTACTGGCATTCCCATCTCAGATCTCTTTGTCTCCCCTTGCAGCACGTTTAGTTATGCCGATACAGCATTTTGTGAGCTCCCTGAATCAACTGATCCAGGGTGAAAAAAACAAACTTGAGATACAGTTCCCTAGTTCAGCAGGAGGAGGTTGGAGCGTGTTGGAAGAGTACTCATTGACCTGCTTGCTGGTAAAACCCTGCACAGCTGAAAATATGCCTCGAGACAGAATTACCTTGCAACCTGCCAAGCTGAGTTTTGTATCGACAGCCAGAGTTGCCCTCAAATCCGCGTGGGGCTAGCTATGCGAGGAACGAGGAGCACAGGAAAACTGCTTACTAGTCTCAGACCAGAAAATGACAAAATTAATTCTTTATTTAAGAAAACACTTATTATATTCCAAGTGTAGTGTTTTAATTTCAATATTTTCCACAGCAACGTATATGTAAGCAGACCACCTTCTTTTATTTCCTAACCTAACTATGTTTGAATTACTAACTTCTTGCACAAATAATGATGTGTGTGATATAATGGAATATGTAGTGTATCAACATGTGTTCAAATAGCAAAGGAGGGTGTAAAGGGTATAGATAAATAGAGGAACAAACCAAGCAGCAATAAACACTGAATTTGACCAGAGGATGTAGTGTTAGGAGTATTCTTATTAGAAGAAAGCTCCATACTTGCTGGCAGAGGAGGAAGCCATGCCGATGAGAAAATAAATTAAAAAATAAATAATATGGCTTTAATATTAAAGTAAGTTCTGGAGCAGACTTTTGGGCAGAAGGTAGAAGTGTGATCAAAATTTATGATAAATTCATCATGCAGTTTTACATCTTATTCTAGAGATGTCAGCTCAGTGTACATTGGATAGATCTATAAATATGTATGGAGGAAAAAGCAGCCTGCGGTTTGTATCGGTTACTCTTAACACCTGCAACACTTATTTTTCACTTTCTGTCCTATTTTCACAATATTTTTTTTCCACTAAGGCGTGAGTTAAGATTAAAGATGAGTTACAGAATTTCACTGCTGAAAATAGGTTTATATTTCTCTTGAGGGACTCGGTTTATGATGGTTTATTATCAGCAGTTTATTACCAATACCCATCATGCAGATAATCTAAAAACATTGTCTGCAGCATGTGCCTTTGACTTCTTGGCTAGCAGAGAAGCCACACGGCTTTGAATCCCCTCCACGTTCTGGGGTCAGTACCCTCTCTGTGGATTGTGCGGGGAGCAGGTCGGAGGCAAGCACCAGGACTTGCACTGATGGTCAGGGACTGTCCCCTGGTAACCAGCTCAGGAGGGACAAAGGTCCTGCCTGCACGGTCTTGCCGATGTGAGAGCAGAGAGGTGAGACAATCCAGACAGGTGTAAATGAAGAAAGTTAACAAACAGCACACGGAGATAGTCTCTGAAGAGTTCCCAGCTGTAGGCAGCGGTGGGATGTCCTGCAGCAGCCTTGCTGAAGCAGAAGTCCTGCTGCTAGCAAAGTGCATGCTGTGTTCCCTGAAGGGGAAGCGGTTTTAGGGGCATGGAAATGTGTCCACAGTTAGGGCGAGAGAAGCATGTGTGAGTCCCTGGGTCCAAAACCAATGCAGAGCACCCCTGTGTTACTCTGATGTCCTGCTTCGGGACCTATCTTAGAGCAAAATAAATTCATTAAAGGAGTCTTCTGCCTTTGGGCACGGCAGGGCTCATGCACTGTGTAGTGAACCTGGCTGAAAGAATACAGGGACTTCTGAGAGCTTCGGCTTTTGGTCACCTTATAAACCCACTGGTATGATTTTCTTTTGCTATCCCATGTTCTGAATCTTATTTATCGCATTTTAAAGGATTAGCGTGATGAGAATTGTTTAACGTTTCTTTCTTTTCACCTGTAACATTGTAATGAACCAAACTTTGTTGTTGTGATCAGGAAATGTTTGATGTGATTTTGGATGAAAATCAGCTGGAAGATGCTTGCGAACACTTGGCAGAATATCTTGAGGCATACTGGCGTGCTACTCACACCACCAGTAGCACACCCATGACTCCTCTCCTTGGGCGAAATTTAGGATCCACCGCACTTTCACCATATCCTGCTGCAATCTCTGGATTACAGGTAGGAAAATCCACTTCAGCCCCAAACCCCGGTGCAGATCAGGTGGGGTTCTTTAATCCATGGGGAAATAGAGTAATAGGTTTAATATAGCATAACTTATATTTGCTTCATTAGTCATTATTCGCTGTTTGGCCACTGCCAGCAGTACGAAGGCAAGCCAAGGCCCGTAATCAGTGAAGAAGCCGTGAGTCAGCTGAGTGCCGAAGCGCTGTCTCTGCGCTTGCGTTCATGGGGAATGACATGGCCAGGAGTTTTCTGGCAAGGAGTGAGTTCTTGAGGAAGAGTTAAATGGCGCTCCGTCAATTGGTATTGTAGCCATATTAGAAAACGGCGCTTTTTTAATCTGGAAAAAGTGTCATTGCAAATGCAGCCCTATGAGATTGAGAATAAGCATGTGCAGTATGTCACAGCAGCTGAGCTAAGGGCTACCGTGTTTAAGAATGCAGAACAGTGTCTATAATGATCCCTTTTATTTCTATCCTCGTAACTTCACAAAACATTCCCTTTTGGGTGAAAAGCTTCCATGCTTGTCTCTTGCATCAGCAAAATGCCTTCACCTTTTTGAGTTCTTTGAGTGTGAATAAAATACATTTTTTTACCCATTGAAAAAAATTCTGACCATTTTTTTCCACAGGGATAGCTCAAAAACGGCTGAACTTTGAAACTTCAAACGTGGCATGTAAATAGTCCTTAATGAGAAGTACGTGCTTTACTAAGTTTGAAAAGAGAAAATGTTTTTGATGAATAGTTATGAATGCTTGAGAAGATCAGGATTGCGGCAAACTTTTAAGTCTGAAAGTTTCAGAAGGAGTTGTGTGTGTGTGTGTGTGACTTTCCAGGAGTGTGCACTTTCTAATGTATGTCAAAAGTAGAGCTGAGCGAATTGCGTTTAATGAATAATTCACCTGACAAATTTAACCTCTGTTCTGCTTGTAGAGTATCTGGAAGCAGGTAACAATTTTGAAGGAAATGATGCTTTGTTCAGTGTTTTCAATTAACATAAAGCTGTTTTTTCTGTGAGTGAATTGCACTTCACTGAAGGTGCATGATACTTGATACTCACATTTCTAATGCTGTGCTTGATTTTATTAGGAGCAGTAAGTCACTGTTTCCTGACTGGCTGAATGCACAAGCACTGTTCTATTACTAATAACGTGCACATGTAAACTGTTGTTTCCATTTTCACTTGCCTTAAAATTTCAGTTTTCCATCCCTTCATGACAATAAAATACCATCTGCAGAACTTTCACCTCTTCAGTTTCATTTTGAAAACTGGGTGTATCCACAGAATTTTTTTCAGGCATTTATTTCTCTCTGATCAATGGACACCAGCAGTAACTGTGAAATGTTGCTCCATTTACTTAGGGAAAACTCACACTGAAGATGAAAATCACCCCTGTGCAGTGGGCTGGCTGAAGGTATGCATCACTTAATCCCCACTTCACCCTAATTGTGAAGGCTTAGGTGGGACTTGAATGGTGCTAGTTCTCTGCAGAGGGGTCAAGTTCTCCCTGAGTGAATGATGCCCAACTACAGCCCCCAGGATTTGCCTTTCGGTGCCACTTCAGCGTTGAGGCCCACGTAAAGAGTTCTGATGTTTTACATGGTTATCTCGCAGTAAAGACTTCCGTCATCTGAAGTGCTTATCCACCGAGAGGTTTTACGTTAATTCAAGCCTTTGGAAGGATTTGCATCAGTTTTAACTGTAATGATGTGCTATGGTAATTAAAGCACTCGTCCGAATCCTAGGAATTAAAGCAGCTTAGGTGCTTATGATATATTAAGAATTTAGACTTCTTATGACCTTGTGATTCCTTCTCCCCTGATACCTTGGGGAACTGAATACCGAAAGATCAGATCCTGGTGTAACGGTCACACCTGAAAACGATACAGATTTGCGGGGATGATCTGTACATACTTCACCTAATCAGGACGAGGGAGTATCCCTTTTTTACTTGATTGTGACTTGGGCTTTAGTTTACTGAGACTTGAAACTTCTGATTTAACTTTAAGTCTTTGGGCTTTGTGAAGGTCATCAGGGTGAAGTGGCATAGATACACAAGAATCAGAGAAAGCAAGAGGGTATATGCAACAGCGTGCTCCCACTGTGCCCCGTCACACCGCGTGTGGTACACCTGCCAAAGCCAGTGGTCATTCAGTCCTTGGTGGTGACCTTGCCTAAAAGGGGAAGATGTCGATGTTGAGTTGTGTGTGTTTGCAGTCCTCAACAGGAAGAGTAGATTTTGTCATTGCCCACTCCTAGGGGCCAGTGGTTCGCCCTTGTACCTAATCCCTGGTTAGCTCTAAACCTACATAGTGTAGTCTAATTTCAGCAAATGGCCTTAAATCCTGTAATTCAAATTTGGGGGATATGTGTTTCTTAGGCTCCAGGGGATTTGCATTTTAAGTCTGTTACTGCAGGGAAATGTAATGCAGCTTATCATTCAATTGCGCTGCAGGATCAAAAGTTATTTGGGGCATAAGACCCAAATAGTTGGGTAACCCAATAGAAACAAACAGTTTTGTGCCACCCTTACACCTCTCAGGAGGTAAATAGTGGGATCAGAATGACTACGCAGTCGAGGCAGGGAAACAGGACAGTTTCTAGAAAGAAGCAGGTTGCAGCCAGAGCAGTAAATTACTACAGGGAAGATAGAGGGTGTGAGCACAGAAAGTTAAATTTGCAATTGATTAGGTGATTATATATCAAAATTGTATGCCCAGGTCAAATACATATGAGAAGTACAATTTGTGAAGAAAATATGTGGACTTTGACAAATAATCACTACTAAAAAATGATGCTGTAAGGAAAACTTGGGGATAATGTGGTAGAAGTTGCTACCCTGCAACCGAGTGTGTGAATTTGCAGAAGGGCACCTTTTCCATGCCAGCTCGTTAGGTGGCATCTCTCCATGAGTAACCTTGGTAGCATCGATCCACAGAAGGAGATGCGACATCGTATCTGCGGTGCTGTAAATGTACACCCATCTGCACAGTTACTTCCCCGTGCAGACAAGCCTTTTGTTATAAATTATGCAGCTAAACAGTTGCCATACAGAGAGGGTGCAGCAATAGGAGGAAGGTTTGAGAGCACAGAGCAGGGCCAGAATTTCCGCAGGGAGAGGAGCAGACGATGCTGTCTGTGCGCAGGAACCTGAGGCCACAAGAGTGCAGCCGTCGCGGCAGCATTCTCTGGGCAGTCGCAGGATGAGAACAATGACATTGGGCATGTAATCTGGAGAAAGAAAAGTATCGACTGAGTTTGTTCTGAGAGTACGGCTAGCTATACTCTTGAGAGGTGTAATGTGTGAGGACGGCAAACAAAATATTTTTTGAGGCGATTTCTTCATTGTGCCATTTACCGGCAAAAAAGATGAACTCATTCTGTTCATGTGACAAATGTAGCACATTATGGGAACGTGAAGATAGCAAAGGCTAAACCTTTCAATTATTAAGTTATCTTAGAAAAGGATTTCGCGTCAACATATTTAAAATATTTATTATGTTTTAGTTGAAACAATTTGTTAACACCTAATCATTTTAGCCACCCCTTAGCTGCCTGGTTAGCAGTCCATCATTTGTTTGGTCATATGAAGATTTTTAAACAGGGCTCAGAGAAAACCTTTTAGAAAACAAAACCAAAAAAACCCCACAACAAACATCTTCAGATGTTTTCTAAAACCACCTAAATCAATGCTTAAAATTTTTTAAGCAGAATAGAAGCATGAATGTTATGTTCATGATCAGAGAAAAGTGATAAATGCTGAATACATCAGCTCACTTTTCATGCTAACTGGCCTGTAATATTTAACAAGGTGAATACCGTAAGGTACGCATCGTAATACTGCCTTTGGTCTGCTTTCAGCTCTAGGAACCAGACTATTCTTGTAACCCACTCCTGTAGCACACAGACTTTAATATAAAATGAGTAACACAAAAGTGGATGGACTCTGAAAGACCTCAGAATAAGTCTCAAAACAAGTTAAAAAAATGTAAAATACTTTCTGTCTGTATTAATGCTTGGATTCTTTGGCACTCGTAGAGCCAGCGTATGAGGCACAGCAGCCATTCTACAGAGAACTCTCCAATTGAGCGGCGAAGTCTAATGACCTCAGATGAAAATTATCACAATGAAAGGGCTCGGAAGAGCAGGAACCGCTTGTCTTCCAGTTCCCAACACAGCCGAGATCACTATCCTCTAGTGGAAGAAGAATACTCTGACTCGTACCAGGACACTTACAAACCCCATAGGAACCGAGGATCCCCTGGAGGATATAGCCATGATTCACGACATAGGCTTTGAGTTCAAGAACCTGGGGAAAAATAGTATTCATCAGTTGATAACTTGCCATAACGTAGCTAGGAAAAAAAATGAAATATCATCTTAATTTGGCAGATGTAACGCGGTTATACTGAAGTTGCACTCTGCTGTCATTTGATGTTAAGTAGGGGGCAAAAAAAAGTTACCATGCCCTTACGTTTATGCCCGATCATCTAGGTTGTTTTTTTGGATTTATTTTTTTTAGTACAGCATTTGCATTTATAGCCATACTTTTTCTTGTCGTTAGATATTAGACACATCCGTTTGTAATTTAGAGTACTTATCAAGGCACTTATAAAATAATTTCCTGTGCTGGAAATTCCAAATGACCAGTTCCAGTTGGAACCAATTTATAAACCAATTCCTGTTGGAATTTGGGTGAATTGACTGGAAAGTCGACTTGAGCATGTTGCAATCAATTGAAAAAAAATACAAACGAAAAATCTGAAAATTACAAACCATAGAAGCCAGAAAGTCAGCTACAGTATTTGTTTGCTGGAAGCTCAATTTACATTTAAGGTTAGAATAAAAGGATTTATTCTAACTACTTATTTCCAAAATGGCTTTAAACTATTTGAGAGTGCCAAATATCACAAATTATTGCAGCAGTTACAAAATACTTTCCAGTTTGAAATTATTTTTAGACCTGGCATGAATATTGCAGCAAAATGATTTCTTTAGTTTAGCCAGTACTGACATTTTTGTTGCGGTCAGCAATGATGAACTATGACAGAATGAGGGGAAATAGAAACAGGAAAATGAATAAACTTTAGAATAGTTTGTATGGTTAGAGGTCAAGAATAGTCTTTTTTTTCCCCTCTCGTTTCCCTGAATACAGCTAGTAGTCCCAAAATTGAACATTAGTGTATGGATACATAATTATTTATTCCCATTTTTAGTACTCCGCCTTTTTAAATGGAAAACAATACCCTCTTCTTACCCAGTATGTAGAGTACCTACATTCCAGTACATCAGAGTACCTACCTACATGTTACATCTTCCCAAATCCATCTTTGAATGTCTGAAAATTCCAGCATCGCACAAGAACTCTCCAGAAGAACATCAGTTTAAATTCCAGTAATGAAATCCAAGGGAAGGGGGCAGGGTTAAATATTTGTAAATGATGAACATTTAAAATAACATATTGGTCAGAATCAGCGTGCAGAAAAAAATCTGCTCACAGTAAAATAGTAGAGCTGACATTTTTCATTCAAAGAACTATGGTAAATCTTTGGAGATATTGCTGCCTTACTTCCTAACAATCACTTCTTTTCACCTACTGAGTCTTCAGTTTTTTTGAATAGATAAATTTATGTGATTGGACCTTATGTCTTACACAATCAGTGAAGCCTTAGATCCGATGCGACTGAAAAATTTACCATAATTGACCGTTTTGTACAACCCACTAATGTCTTTAAGTAGAGACTCCTGAAATTCCCCACTGCGTGCGTTTTCTAAAATTGACAGAACTGTACTGAACATGCATTTTTTTAATGCAGGTTCACGTCAAAACTATTTTTTCAAAAATGAGGATCGTAAACTTTTAAATTTGCTTATTTTCTTCCCAAAGCCTGCTAACAGTAGGCTTTAAAAGCATGTAGCACTAAATGAATTTCCTGAATATTACCGTTTCTTCTACTTTCTGGACCGGTTAGCGAGAATCACTGGTATTTTCCACCACTGTTGAGTCTGGTTATCTTCTTGATGTTAACAATGAGAAAAGTAATTAATCTCCTATCTGATACAACCAAAAATGATGTACATCTCTAGCAGCATTAAAAGACTGCAGATGCGTGATTAATTTTTTAAACAACTTCACTGCCTAAAAGGCAGCCTTCAACACCACTAGATGATTCGAATGGGCCGGTTACCAAGAAAAAAAAAAAAAAAAGAATCTCTGCATCCATTGGAGTAACAGAGTGAAGAATGGATATGACAGACCTGATCCTGTTTGATTTTCTCAGGCTGGATGCCTGCAGATTCCAAAAGAGCGTTTAGGCTGAGAAAGCAGGGCAGGATCTGGTCTGGGAACGGTAGCTTCAGCTGCCTTCTCTAATATTTTCTGCTATAGCACAGTGGAGCATTCTCCAGTAATTTTTACAAGTCTTTGTTACATGTACAGCACACATACCTGCATGAGAAAGAAGGCATTAGACAAAACATTTTTTCTATAAGCTTTAATAAGTTTCTTGTTTGTGTGCATTAAAGTATTAATTGCAAAGGATGCACTGAGATGTATAAACCTAGATTAGACAGCTCTTTTATCTTTATTCTGTAGTAGCATTAGGGATCAGATCATTTAACTGCTTGAAGATATTTGCATTTTAATGGCAGGTAGCTGCGAAGCATCTACATATATTTTCTAGTAAACAAGGTTACTGCTTTATCATTTCCTAGACAAAAATGTCTTTATTTCTAGAGCGTTTTGGAGCCTTGTTTTTAAGTCTTCCATGTCATGCTAGTAAAGGAAAAGATCGACACAACACATATGCACAAATTCCATCACTTGCAGCATCTGAAGTGCCAAAACTACTTTGTTTGTTCTAATAAAAACAAGCTTGTGAGGGAAGTCCTGTATTGTCTTGAAAGAACACATTGCGTTCCTTTATTATGTGGGTTTAAGTTTACTTTACTGTTGTGTGTAATTAGTTTACCCTCCCCTCTCCCACTGCCCATTTAACATAAGAAATCGGTTATAAGTGATCCAGCAGGTCTTGCTTGCTGTTTTTTTATTCTTTGAAGATAGCTACATCTTTAAGTACAAATACACTGGATATGCTAATAGATGATTAATTTATTCTCTAGATACAAGCTATGGGAACTCTTTATTTTAAAAAGTCAATTATTTTTAGGAAACACGGTAATCAGTAAAAGCTGCAATGTTGATCAGGACATGTTAACTCATAGTATTTGTATTAGAACTTCAGCAATGCTAGCCAGCTGTATTGTGATTTATTATGCAATGGCGCTATATAAAATTGTGAAGTTCATGTATTCCTGAATGAATACGACTAAGACTAATTTTCCAGTCCTCATACCATTTCTTCTTGTTATTAAAATATTATTAAAGATCAGAGTTCTGTTCCTAAGCTCTGGCTTATTCAGAGAATTTTTAGAAATGTTTATAAAACCTTTTTTGTTGTTGTTGTTGTTGTTGTTGTTATCTGAGTTTTTCATTAGGACACTTTTGGATTAATGAAAATTTAGCCAATAAAGGTGATAACAACAATCTTAATATCTAAAGACAATATATGTCACTGCATTCATATGTTTGTGAATGAATTAACAAAGTATTTTAAAAATCTTAAAGCCACTTTAAAGACAATTAATTGTTAAGCTTGTAATTTAAAATACTTTGGCAAGTTGTATTTAACAGATGTACAGGTTCTTTTACTAGTTCCATAGATGAACATTTATCCCATGGGCTGTGCACCTCCCAACTGATTGTTTTCAGAGCATATTATGAAATCATGTTTAAAGGAATGCAACTGAAGCATTCCATATCAAATTTTAGTTTATAAACAGTGGGCCAAATTAGATGATCGTTTTCTAAACAGGTCAGTTGCTCTGCTTGAGAACTGATCGTGCGGTATGGCCCGACACCCGGCTTGTATCCCCAAAAATCATCTTGCCATGGAAATCAGGTGGCGCCCCCGATTTTGTACTTGATAAGCAAGAGCAGTTTCTAAAGTAAGTGCTGTTACCTCTTGCTAATCACCCCTAACCTCAGGGCCCCACTGGGCACTTGGCCTGCTTCGGACGCCAGGTCTGTCTGACGTAACTCCGATGGACCCAGTTAAACGCGGTGTGCTCGGGATGGGAGGTGGCTCTGTGGCTCGGCAGACGCAGCTGCCGGTGATCGTACTCACAGTGTTAGCGTTGGGTTTGCTGCAAACAGAAAAACATTTTACTGTGTTTTCTCCAGGTTCGAAAGCTGCTTCTGAAGTTGGTATTTGGGGCTTTAATCTTTTGTGCTCCTTGCTTTTAAAATATCGTTTAATAGGTAGTTCAGAGAGTGAAAATTACAAAAAGGAGGAAAGGTAGCTGGAGGAATAACAAGATGATGGTAGTTCCTCTGGATGTGCATAGGCCTGTAACAGTTTGGTCTCGATACCATAGACTTCTCTGAAACATCCCCGAATGTCATGTTTGCTGACATGACCATTCTCAAAATAATGTTGCTAATACTATTACTTTATAGCATACTGATTTGGGTAGGTTAGGGCTTTCATGAGTCATTTTTTCTTTAAGAATGTATTAAATGTGTCCTCTGCTCTATTTTTTTTCCAAGTTCAGTGCTTCTGAAGCCAGTCCTTTACTCCGCAGTCTTCATTTTCTTTAACGCAAAAAATAATTGGAGACCACAAAATGAAAAAATCAAATGCCTATTTTGTAAAATACCATTGATAGAAATCTGTTTTCACTCCTAAAAATCTGTATTTTAAACCCGGGTTGTGTTACCCCAATTGGTCTCAATGCAAGTTTGGATACGTGGTGTTCTGCTATGATGTATTCTGTTGCTGTTACCTCTCATTCCTTCAAATAGCAGTTCTATAAAGAGTAACAAGACTGAAGATACTGTAATGTAGCCAATTCTAACTTGGGGGGAATTGAGTTCCCACTATCTTTAAAATGATGCCAAAAGAGAGTATATTATTTGAATAACCTCTGTTAGATTGTTATTCAAGTCCAATTTATTTTGTATAGAAAAATAAAGGTATGTCTTTAAAAATAAAGGGACATTTTAATTATGTTATAAAATATATGTAAGGCATTAACTTGGAGAAAGCTGAAAATGTTACTTAGCATTGAAACTTGTGTTAAGATCTCTTTCATTACTTGCGGAATCCATTTAAGAAGTTAGGAGAAATATTGTAATTGAATCCATAGAAAGAATTTTGGGAGAAGGCAGAAATCATGTTAAAATGTTAGTAAGAGTGTGTCATCCCTTTATTCCTTGGAAAGTGGTGAAGTTGGGAGTAGCATTGGCTTGGTCTCAGCCATCTTTAGTAGATTTGCCTTTTCCCCTCAAATTTCTTGGCAGTGAGTTACTATCTGGACTAGATCCTACAGACACCTACTACGGGACACAGCGTTTATTACTGTCTTCTCCAAGAGTCAGTATGTGCGAGGTCTGACCGTAAAATGTCACATACTGATAATCATATGCCTTATCCATATTTCCTGAAAAACAAAATGTAATTAAATTTAACACCACAGTCCCCTTTGATATTAATTCTATTCTGTATAAGCAGTAGAAAATCCATATAGTGAGAAAATATATTGTACAGTACAGAGTAATATATTTTGCCAATGATGTAAAAACAGAGCAAGGAAAAAGAAGCACATTTGTAATAGCACAAATTTACAATAATTCCACTACTGCATTTGGCATTGTATTTTTGAAAAAAAAAAAAAAAAAGGGGGGGTGGTGGTGTAAATATTTTGATCCAGCATCAATGGATTTATTGCATTTTTGATCAGTTTAACTTGCTGCCCGATACTTCAGCAGTTTATTTCTAAGCCTCGCATTTTGCAT
Organism: Vanellus vanellus; assembly: GCF_965231255.1. NCBI lineage: Eukaryota > Metazoa > Chordata > Aves > Charadriiformes > Charadriidae > Vanellus > Vanellus vanellus. Next base: position 2,241,839 of record NC_138910.1, read on the forward strand.
ATGTGATTGATTTTTCAATAACTTGTATTCCTTCCAATTAGTGAAAAAAAAAAACCCACCTTTTAAAATTAGAAAGTCCACCACATTCATTTCTGCTAATTTCCTCCTCAAAGCTGAAATTACATTAATAACTTCTAATTTTGGTCAATGTACAGATTTTGGCATACGACTGATGAATATCCCACGAATACATAAGTAGCCCAAGGTTGGGAATTAAATACCCCCGGTAATTAGGTTGTCGGGGCTACGGAGCTACGTGCTTTTGTGTGGGGGGACGGGGAGGTGGGGGAGAGAGGAGCGTTACACCGTACCAGCTGTGGACGAGTCCACCCAAAACTTCCACTCGTACTGCTGAGAATTTAAATTTAAAAAAGATAAACACAATTTTTAAAAGTAAATTTAAAAGGAAAGGAAAGTAAGCTTAAGGAATGCATGCTTGGGCCCGAGGTGTGTTCATATATATAAACACGCGTGTATGTATACGTGTGTGTATATATAAACGTGCCCGATTCTCTTCTCACCCAGAGAAAGTCAACGCTGTGCGAGAACAGCGTAGGAAGAGAATCAGGCGAGATGCAGATTTGTGTGTGCGCCTGAGAAACAGAGGGGCAACGAGAAGACGATGAAAACGGTCGTTCAAACCCCAAACGACGGACCTCGGGCTTCTCAGAGGACAGAAAATCCTGTTTCTCACCCAAAACCGGTTCCCAGCAATGGCTTGGTGGGGTTACCTCAGCAGGAGCCTGTTCAGTCGCGCTGGGAAAGACGTTACTAAGAAAGAAAACAACCCACCAATTTTTTCTTCTATTTTCTGCTGATTCGCCCCTTTCTGTTTTTACTCCTATAGATTCTGTATGTGTAGCATTCTACGAGGCATGCCGGGTACAATATACTATGCAAATTGTGTACAGTGTTGCATGCTTTGCTCTCCCTCTGCTTTTAGTGGCTTTCGAAGGAAAAAAAAAGAAAAAATAGAAGTGGTGTTATTTTTGTGACCAGAATCATTTAAAAAGACAAGAAAACGCGGGCTTGCATGCTGAAGAGTGTCCTCCTTTCTATGGGTTTGTTTTATGGAATTTAGATGTATAAAAAAAAACTGCATTACAGTTAACTTTTCTACAATAAATGAGGTAAAAAAAAAAACCACAAACCGTGTAAAAGTCTCTCTGTGATCACTTAAGCGAGAGGCGGCGGCGGCGAAGGCCGCGCTCGTCCCTGAGGGGTCGAGCGCGGCCTCCGCCGCGGCCGCCGCTCGCTGAGGCGGAGTCGCGTAATGGCGGCCGCCGCCCTACGTCACAGCGACGCGTCAGCCCCCGCCTTCCCCCGGCCCTACGGTGGCCGCCGCGTCCGCCCATCGCGTCGCTTCTCTTCCCCGCTCAGGCGAGACCGGCCCCGGCTGAGGCGAGAGAGGAGCCGGGGGCGGGCGAGCGGCGATGTCCGAGCGTGAGGTGATCCGGCCAGGCCCCAGCCGGCAAAACGGGCGCTGGGCCGGACCCTGAAAGGCGGAGGCGGGGGTGGTGGTGGGGGGCAGAACCCGGCGGTAAGCGCTGAGGAGGCGGCCAGGGCCCCGGCTGAGGATGGGGATCCTCTTCACCAGGATATGGAGGCTGTTCAACCATCAGGGTGAGGGCGAGGTGGTGGAGGCGGCCCGGGGAACGCGGTGGGGACGGGACGGGACAGGCCTGAGGGGCGATGGCCGGCGGGCTGGAGGCGGCGGTTCCCGGCCCCTTCCTGAGGTGGGGGCCCGCTCTGGTAAACCGCCACAGCTTTGGCCACCGGGGCTACTGGGCTACGAGCCCCGGGCGGGGAAGGGTGGGCAGTGGGTCGGGAGGACAGGCTGCGGCCAGGAAAGTTGGGGGCTTTTAACCTCCTCTCCCCCCCCCCCCCCCCCCCCCCGACCCCCTTAAGTCACTGGAAAGCTCATTTACTGAAAGGTGGATGTTAAATTATTAACGCGAATACAGCTGTGTTGTGTCGTTGCGTCTCGTCTCCTCTCCTCTCGTCATCTGCCGTTTATTAATGGCTTTGAGGGATCAACCTCCATATCTGGCAAAATTGCTGCTTATGGAGTAAACGTTAAAAGTAACTTCAGATTTGTACCGCCTGTCTCCTTACAGTAAGGTTTTAATGAGAGTTGGAGCTTTAACTATAAAACACATGCTGACGCTCTTCTCTGTGTTTATAAGGTCTTTTAAATTTGATTCTGGGTGAACTTAAATACTCTTACACATGCATGCTGAATGTCCCAACTATATGCCCATTGACACTTAGTGCAAACACAACAAAATATTTTTGTCTTGTAGCATCCAGCCCCACCTCAGATCTTCCGTTCCAACTGATTTCCTAACATCCACTATGCTGGCAACATCACACCAGAAACAAAAGTTCCTAGTTATGTGGGGTCAGGTAAGCAGATATTTTTACAATATTGTGCAGTTATGCAAAGTTATTAAAACTGGAATTTATCTTTGATGGTACGTAAGACAAACTCTGCAAAACCACACAATATTGATAAAATGAAAACCAAGAAACCCCACTTACCTGACCCCTGTCCCCTACCTCTCTCCTCTGTGATGAATCAATGCAAGTGTACTTTGCTAACAGAAGGAATTGATCTCTGGTCGTCTGAAGCTTGGGCAGACTTGTAATGGCTTTTTGTTGCCCTTGTGGACCACTGGGGAGGGGAGGAAGAAAGCCCCTTCTCATGAAGCTTTTACTTGCATGAATAGTCCTGTCGAAGCCAAGGTTATTTGTGCAACGAAAAGTTGTGTAATATGGCTGAGAGCAGGCAGCGCTGACTCGTCCTGGAAATCGTAAATTTGAATGTGCTTGACAACACCAGCTGTAGAATTCAAATTGAATTTTTTGATGTATAGAAAAGAAGGTGCTAAATAGAAACAATAATTGATTCTGGCATTGAGTTCAGAATGTGTTCGCATATGTGTCAGAGTAGTTTTGTGTAGTAAGTACTCTTTGGTTCATCTAAAACTAAATTGGGTGAATGCGTACTGTAAAATATTCGTAGGCAAATGTGTTCTCCAGGTTCCAAACCTGAAAGGAAAAGAGGGCACTGCGGGAGACAGCTGGATCACCCTGCTTGCAGTGCAAATCAGCCTTGCTGTGTTTTTTAACAACCCTGCAAAGGGGTCAGGATGTTGCAGACCGTAATAAAAGTACAGCCTTAGAAATGAACATTTAACATGTGTAAGCACGTGTTCTGGAGAACTACTGTAGTTGGGGGGAATAGAGAGTGCAGTCTGTTACAATCCACAAAAATGTGTGGAAGTTTGGGAAAGGATTCCAGCGTGAGAGTGCTCTAGCAGTTTAGAGAAGGAAAAAATCAGCATGTAATCTCTGTAATCGCTCAGAAATTGTTCCTGTAGATGTGCAGATGGGGGAAAAAGCGGCCAGTCACTTAGCTGCTCAGAACAGTGCACGGGTTTGTACACCTCCACAGTCAAACCAGCTTTTAGGTATGGCCCATGAAATGTGGCACCTGAAGTTTGGCGGTGTTTGCCTAGGAAATCAGTCAAAAATGCGACACTAACATTGTTTCATAACACAGTTGTTATCGTGATAGCAAAGTTAACTATGTGACTTACTAGAGTTATTTTTATTTCAGAGCACAAAGTAATCATTGTTGGTCTGGATAATGCAGGAAAAACGACCATTCTTTATCAATTGTAAGTATGAACTGCAGATGACGTTTCATGTACTTCAAGGTGTGCGTTGTATATATTACTCTGACTTGTTGCTGCTTTCCTTGTTAGTTTTTCCTTTGAGAGCATTATGCTGAAGATTACTGAACAGCATAGGTGGCAGTGGGTCAAAGCGTGTGTTTAGAGTTTGGAAAGGTCTGTGTTTTGCCTGGTATATGAATAAGGTTTTGTTCGGGGCTTTTATTTATCAGATTACATTGCTATTACCACTTAATCACAACTGCCTTTGGTGTCACCGGGTGGGCTGTTTGCCAACTCCATAAAATATGATCATAGCGAGGTTTAGCCACAGGACAATGCTGCTGAACTGATCCACGCCGCAGCATGTAAATACTAAACAAATTGTGCTGCGAGTAGCAAAGCAGTGAAGCCTGACCTCTCCCTGCCGTGACTTGTGTGCTGCGCACCAAGGTGTACTTCCATGGCGTTTGTGGTAGGGGATGAAGGAGGAAGGCTGAACCCAGGGCAGCACAGCTCTGCGGCTGGTGGCAGCCCATGCTGCCTGGCCAGGGCTTTATTTGAGCCGTCAGTGCTGGTGGCTGTTCTGCAGCTTCTGCCTTGAATAGTGGCACTGACTTGTGTTTGTCTTGCGTTAACCTTGCTACTGGTTTATGTGAAACTTGTATGAGCTTCGTATCTCTGGTCCTCAACTGCATTTTGATAAAAGGGGACAAATTTGTCCACAGACTCAGAAGCTTCTAGGTGGGACAGGCGACTCAAGGTCTGTTTATAATAGAAACAGATTTGCGATTTCTCACGTGAAGTGGTCTAGTGTTAGGAAGTATTCCTGGGTCACTATCAGAAATAATTCCTGTTAAGTGATACTGGTCCAGCCCAACACTTAAAATATGCTTTCGTAAAATGTTTGGGTTTTGTTAAATTGTGATCTACTTTTGCCTTTCTGAAACGTGAAGCTCATGCGGCATTTCCAGCCACTTATGCCCTAGCATGCTCTGCAGAGAAAGTGAAAAGAAGGTGGTTGTCGTTATTTGAATCTGGAGTGAGAGATTTTAAAAAGCATAAATAGAATGAAGAATAATTTTCAAGTCTAGTAGCTGCTGCAGCTGAGAGCTGTCCTCAGTGCATTTTAATGCTGCCTGTGTCTTTCCACTTCCTCCACAAATGTCTCATGATTCTTCTCATCTTATTTCTGCAGTCTCAGTGTTTTCTTTTCCCTTTTGTACAGTGGATCTCTATATGCCTCCGTTTTCTTTATACCCGTTTTAGCTCCACAGGACTTCCCCTTCTCTCTCCTTGTATTCCCCTTCCCCTGTTTGCTGCTTTGACAGAGCTCTGTACGTGTAGTGTCCTCTGTTCCTCCTGCCTGACTCCTCCTTAAACCCTATCTCCATCTGTGCGTATCCCATTTTTTTTCTTACCGTTTCTTCGTGGCAGATAAGTGTTCTGAGCATGAATGAATATGTTTAACTCTTTTCTTAAGAGATGGGCAGAGATAACCAACAGGACGAGTAGTGTTGGTCAGTGCGCTGGCTGTTACTTTGATGTCGTGGAGGGTCACAGCAGACGTGTGAGTGGTGATTCTTCTGACAGATCACTGCAGCTCCACAGACACTTAATTTCGTCCTGTTCTCGTACTCAGATCTCCTCCCTCCCCTGAGGCAGCGGTAGGATTTTGTGATCAGGTGTCTAGAAAAGATGTTGAGCTTCATGCTCACCTTGTGTCAGTGGGGAGGAGGGAAAAATCCACCTATCGTATTGCAAACTGAGATGCCCGCAGCTTGAATGTGAAAGGCTGCAGGTTCAGCCAAGGAAAGGGGACTCATGATACGTCTCCTCCAAGCATTAAAAGAACTCTGCTAAAACCTGTTTTTTAAATATGAAATCAGCCACAGGCTTCTTATATATCATTGTTATCCTTAATTTGATTTTATGGTTCTTTCTTCTAATTCTCATTCCCTTACATAGTTGCCTTCAAATGTGCGGGGTGAGAAGGTATCTTGTTACGCTGCCGAGACACTGTGTAACTGGGATTCCTTTTCAGAACGCTGGACCATCCCTTTACCTCCCCCATTCTCTGTATCCTCTTCAGGAAATATTCCAGCACTGTTACAAGTCTCAAATTGCTGTCACTGTAACTAAAAGCTCTGCTAAAGCTTCAAAAAATGTTCATATAAAATGAAAAAATATATCAAGATTGTCAGAAGAGAAAATAATTACGTTCTTTCAAAATGGTTGATGTTTTCCTTGAAGCCGCTTAAAATTTTTTTTGCATATTCCCATACAGTAGAGTTTAAATAATTTGAACTTTAGAAGTATGCAGAGTACACATTTGGTTATCACTACTGATGTGAAACTTCAGTGACAAAATTGCACTCAGTATCTCTAAACCAATATATTTGAAATACTTAATGTCTGCATTTGTCTCCAAAAAGTAGAGGTTTTGGACTGTGCTGAAGGGAGAGAGAAGAAAGTTTGGACATAAAGTAACTGAGTTGTGAAGAAAGTGCGCTCTTCGTGGCCTGTACTGGAAGGAGGGCAAGATGTAGTATGTTTGGTGGAACTGGATGCTGAGTTGTTGTTTTTCTGCAGCCTTGGAAATCTTGTGGCTTAACCACATTCTTGTAGCAAACAACTGCTCTCTCCCCATGCGTGCCAAAATCAGCCTGGAAAAAGAAAAGCTTAGAACAGCTTCTGAGGCAAATATCCTCTCAGCTTTATGATTCTATCAATTACAATGTAGTTTCGTTCATGGATGCGCTCTCAGCTTTATAATTAAATTATTATTTAGTTTTCTGAGTGCTTTTTTATTGCTATTTGTAGTTATTTTTATTTTTATTCACCTTCCACTGTCAAACCTTTTCTCTATTTGCTGCATAAGGAGTGTTTGCTGCAATTCTCCTACCAAGCTTTCTACCTCGGAATAAGCATGAAGATTAGTTTTTATAGCAGTAGGTCGGTTTGGAGTCCTATGGTGCTCGATAATGCCAGTTTTTGCAGCGTCTCACCGAGTCGCTCTCTTCCCTCTGCAGCTCCATGAACGAAGTGGTGCACACCTCGCCCACCATAGGGAGTAACGTGGAAGAGATAGTGGTTAACAACACGCGCTTTCTGATGTGGGATATCGGAGGGCAGGAGTCCCTTCGGTCTTCGTGGAACACCTACTATACAAACACTGAGGTGAGAACGAACGCCTTGCTGGAAGTCTTAGTGTAACCGTTGCTGCGGCGTACCCGAGATCCGTACCAGACACGCTCCCAGAGGGCTGCATTAACTGCTTTGAATGTCACCGTAGCCACTTCGGGGTACTCTTGTTTTGATTTTTGGAGTCTCCTCCTTAGCAAGCTGTTGCATGACTCGCTTTTATATTTCTCAACATCAGGTGCATAATATGGACTTGTGATTAAAACCAACTTGTTTGTAAGGATTCTGTGTCTGGGTGTCTGCGGCTGTAGGGCGGGCGCTCAGTCTGTCTCGGTATTGCAGATCCCCGTGTTTACAGGTCCCTTCTTGTGGGCCACGACTGCCCTGTCTCTGTAGCGGGTACTCTAAAGCCTGGGTAACCCCTCAGGAGTAAGACTGAAAGCCCAAAAGTTTTCCTCCAAGACCGTGGGAGCTCTGTCTCGCCAGCTCCCATCATCAATTGATTTAAGCACCCCCAAGAATTTTAAGAACTCTTTAGCGATGGGGTTGCAGAACATACACCGAACTTGATTAAAATAATGATTTAAGTCAAGGTTTCCTATGTGATATCAATTATGGGTTTTTAAAAAAGTTGTTTTTTATAATAATTAACTTTGTTCTCCTGAGCTTCCCTATAAGGTGCTCTGACATGTATCTGCATGTGTGCTCTCAAAGTATGGCGTTTACGGGTTTTTTAAAATCCCTCGCATATATCTATTTGCATGTTAGTATTTGAAGTTAAGGGAAAAAGCTGGTACAGTTTTATCTTTTTAATGCTGCAACAAATTATTTGAGGGATCTGTGTGCTAACTCAATTATGCTAAGCAAAGAACAAAACCAGATCTGGGATTACAGAGAAACACTTGTGATCAATATAAATTTTTCACTTGGAAATGGAAAATGGAAAGTCGAAAGATGTGCCAGAGCTACTTTTGTATACAAACCACAGCATAAGTTGTAAATGATACCAGTGCTGTGGATAATCACGCTCCAGCTGGGAGAGCGTATCTGGAATATGATGCTATCTGACAATCCAGCTGACTGTCTGGATAATGCGAGGGGAACAGTAATCTGTTCTGTTGACAAGTGTGTGGCCAGAAGGATGGAGTTTGTTCTCTGACTAATAACTTTTCACTTTTTAAAGTTTGTGATAGTTGTTGTGGACAGCACAGACAGAGAGAGAATTTCTGTGACTAAAGAAGAACTGTATAAAATGTTAGCACATGAGGTGAGTAGACCCTATGTTTTCTTTGTTTTAGTATTTATTGCGGGTAAGATCTGGATGATGCGTGTTAAGGGAAGCAGATTTGCACGCTGCTTGTGAAAGCTCTGGCTTACACCTGCTGGCTGGAGACAGACCAGAATGGAGAGAGGCCTCTCCCGTGAAGCCCGAGGCAAACCTTACCAGTCACGGTCTCCCAGCTGCAGGTAGTGCTGTAGCAGAGCTGTCGTGTTCCTGCTAGAGGCTGTCTGTTGTGAAGCTCCTCATAAAGTTGTAAGTTAATACCAAATTCCTAAAGAGAACTCCCACAAAAGTAGCTTATCAACTTCTGCATGCGTCAGTGAAACAGAAGTTAGGACCTATAAATGACTTTTGTGGCTTTTATACTTCAATCCATGTTAATAGCTGAATGAGATAATTTAAAAAAAAACATTGTTTTCTCCAACAACTTAATTACTATTTTTGATAGCTTCATGGTTGCTTTCTGTTTTCACAGTGAAACAGATACAGCCTTAATAATATGTCTTATAGCAACCAGCTATGAGACTGAAGAAATGCACTGCCTGTGGCTACAATAGCCATTCTATTTCTACTTGGAATTACAGAACCAGAATACAGGTTGCTAACTTGCAAAGAATCTTTTTAAAATTGAGCCCTGTGTTAGGTCTAAAACTGAGCTATCTGGGTCCGATTCAGAATTAGCGGACTGACGCATAAGCTGAGGAGCACCTATTGCGTGACCTGAATGTCCCAAAGACTTTAATCTATCTGTACAGTGCCACAGGACCAGAGCCCTGATTTTTGCTGAAGATGTGTTTATATAAGATGGACTACTGGTGGGACTCATAAGACAAGTTTAATGCAGACTGGATCAGTTTGTCTGAGATGACACTGAGCTTCCAAATTTAAGTGTCAGAATACAAAGACATGCATAAAATTGATGGCATTATATCCCCAAATATTCCATCTATATTTAAACTGTAGCCGCTGTTTAGTAGATGACTGCAGGAAGGGCAAAGGCTGCCTATGTATTTCCTTTGAGCGATCATGGTAATCTGAAGCATTTGAGAAAAAACCAAGTGCTTTGCCTAGTGTCTTGAATTTATAATTTTTGGCATTTAAGTTAAAATTGTTTAATAAAATAAATTCTTATAAAGTAGGTCTGGCTTTCTTGGTTGTGGTGGAATGTTAAATGTGGCACGGGGGGAGTATTGCCATTGGGTTTGCTGTTGTCATAATTAAAATTTCAGAGATGTACTCTTCAGTCTGTTGCAGTCGCTAAACAAAATCTGCATCTTCTGCCTTATAATCTATAAAGGAAGATGCGGATGTTGTTAACGAACTGAATTTGAAATGAGGGAAGTCTGGAACCCCAAGCAGCAAGAATGCCCTTGCTTCGTGCTGGAAGACTATTTCTGTGCTCCAAAAGAACCCGTCTAACAGTAAATGTGCCCATTGTTTTACAACAGGATGTTTTCAGTATATTCTGCTAGCTCTCCAGATGCTGTGACGTTTGAAGAGAACAACAATACATATAAGCTGAAGTGAAAGTCAAATATTTATTTAGAATAGCTTTTCCTTGCAGTCCTTGAAAATACTTTCTTTCTGATAACCAGTTCAATTGAATTTTCGTTAAGGCAAAATTGAGTTGCCCAGGTCGGTTCCAACTATTTTCTGGACCAGTAGATCATTTGGGAATTAATTTTACGGCTTGTAAAAATTCGTGTGCCTGATAGGCATTTAAGTGAATGTGTTGTCTTGGCTTCCTGGGAAGACCTTTTTCCTTTTGGAGGGGCAGATTTTCAATAATACATGCCCGTACTAGTGTAATTCCAAGCAGCTTGAGATAAAATAAGCTTGCCCCTAGAGTCACTGTTCTCTAAATTGTTAGTACTAATGTTTTAAATATTACATAGGCCTTATAAAGAAGTTTGTTGTAATGTGCTTGTTCAAGTAGATGTCCATCCTTGGATTCTGAAGCAGCATAAGCGATGATTTCCTACAAAGTCTGTGTATCCTCTAAATAAAATATTACTGCAGCTTGCTTTACACCGTCACTGGCAGTCTTAAAGCTTCTTAATGGGTGGGATTTCCCTCGCCGAGAACTGCTGCGCTGGCAGAGCGTCCTTCTGGCTCCGGTGAGCCACGGTGCCGGGCTGGGTGCCAGCACGCACGCCACTGGCACCTGCTGCGGGCAGCCCTGGCAGGGTTTTACCACTGCTTAAAACATTCTGGTGGGGGAGCCCACTGTTGCCCCATGTAAGAACTGCTGCACATTTGGTACTAAAATCAATCTTAACAGCATGGTAATATGTAAAAGTGTGGTGTGCGTATGTAGAAAAGCCAGGCTCAGGAGAATGCAGAGGTTGGTTTGGCTACACGGGCAGGAATGACCCGCAAGGTCAGGGCTAAAGGGACGGCCGTGGCTGCTGAGGAGGTGCGTGGCGTTACTGCGACTGCGCACGCACACACACAGGGTGCCTCTGAGCCTCACGGAGCACAACAGAATACGTAGTTTTACAGATCATCCTAGGCAAAAATTACATGTTTGATCTGCGGGATCAAAGGATGTTCCGAAGTTCCGTGTCAATCAGCCCGCAGTGTTTCAGTTTAGGGTTTTTTTGCTGGGGCTTGAGGTTCTCTAGTTTGGTGTCACATCTTTTGCCTCCGAGGGCTCATTTGTAATCATCATCTTTTTTTTTCTTCTTTCTCCCTAGGACTTAAAAAAAGCAGGTTTGCTGATCTTTGCTAACAAGCAGGATGTTAAAGAGTGTATGACAGTAGCTGAAATATCTCAGTTTCTGAAACTGACTTCAATTAAGGATCACCAGTGGCACATTCAGGCATGCTGTGCTCTAACTGGAGAGGGGTAAGAGTTATTCTCATCTGTGGGAGGGGAATCTTGATTTGTTGTGGTATTTTTATTGCTATGTTTGGGTTTAACATGTGTTCCTTTCCTGTCAATAATAATCTTATACTTGAAGATTTTGGGGCTCAGAACATACTGACTTAGGATCTGTGTGATCTGAAAACCAACTTACACATTAAATCCACAGTCTTGCCTCACAGTGATAAAACTTTGTATGATTTGGGCCTAATGAGGGCGGGGGTGGGAATGACCTAAAACCTCTTCTGATTTATTAAGATAATCATAATTAGAGAAAACTTCAGTATACGTCTTGAAGTGCTGGGATCTAAAGTCTCTCAGCCGTAGATTGCATAATAAGATCTAGGAAATGCTGCGCTCGGAGTGAATCGTTTCTGGAAATGATTGCTTCAGCCAGAATTGCAGAGTTCTTAGGAAGAAATTAATTGGTGCCATGGAATTGTCTTTGAAATTACCCTGAGAAATGCATGTATTCCTTAAAAATTATCTCTTTTCTTTACAGACTGTGCCAAGGACTCGAATGGATGATGTCAAGACTTAAGATCAGATGATTTTTAATGACCTCTTTGCACAGACATTGCTTAAAAAGAGCTGTACCCATGATTACCTTCACAGTGGCAGAATTAATGGGTTAGATGTATTTATACTGAACTGATTTCAACTTTATTTTCTACATAGATGCACACACACATACGTGTATATAAATTAAGACCTTTCAGCAAAAAGAAAGATGCAGTCGAGGCTCTGGTTTGGTTTCCTGTTTGGTTTCCTCTGAGGATGCATTTAAAAGCTGTGATCAACCGTCTTTGCAAGATACAGCCTCTTGGAACAGTCCACCGTTGAGCGTGGTGAAGATGAAGTGAGAGGAAGGAGCTTTTAATTTTGAGTTTTATTATTCCATTGTAGTCCTCTCTAGTTGAAGATGTTGGCTTCATTATTCCAGTAAATTAGCAAACAAATCAATGGCATAGATATCAACTTTCCAGTATTTTTAAGGTTACCAATGTTACAAATGCAAAAATATTTTCCTGTATGTGTACTGTACATATTTGTGTATATTTATACCTCAATTTTAGGTTAATTGCAATCTGTTCAGACCAGTGTGTAAGGCTGAATCAGTATGTTGACAGTAGTACTAATATTTGACGTCGCCAACTTGTCACAACTTCTTTGTTATCTGTATGGCTGTAACATCCATCAGACAGTTGGCTCGCCAGAACTTTATAAAGCAAACTCTCTCTTAAGACTGTTGCTTGTTTTTCACGTGATTTTTCAGTTAGGGAGGATGCCATAATGAATTGGGGCATATGGATCGATCTTCAAATTACAGTGTTGGCAAACAGTAAGAATATGCCTAAGACTTTGAAAGGAGATAGATTTTCTTTTTTTATGGTAGTCATCATTGGATTCGGTGATTCCAAAAAGTTCATGTCATGCTGTCCTATGGTACTGCTTTGTTTTTTTTGCAGTACTGTTCATCTATGATTCAAGTCTAGGAGAAGTACCTTTAGCTGTCATAAAGGGAAAAATGTCATCTCTTTTTCTTTTTTTTTTTCCTTAACCAAAGAAGAGGCACAAAAGTATGTTTTAAAGTCCCACTGGAATCTTACAAAAGTCATACTTTTTATTAAGTGTTTTTCAGAGGAAGGCACACTTCTCTTTGATAGCATAAAATGTATATATATCTATATGCAATGGATGGAACTTGGATGGGGAACAAAACACATTACACTACTTGAAAGGCTGTAAGTGACCCCTGGATCACGTTCCCACAGAAGTGCCAGGGCAGTACTTCTTGAAAATATAACTCCCTTGCATGGTCCCCAGGTGACTTATAAGGAGGTGTCAGGACACTATGTGATTTTCTTACTGTAGTACCTACTGCGATGGATGTCCCATACCGAAGCTGTTCAGAATTCCCATTTTAAAGGACACAGGCTTTTCAGTGGGATGGCAGTTGGATGGGTTGAAATATCGTCAGTATTGTGAAAGTGTACGTAGCCTTAATCATAGGCTTTTATGTTGGAGATGTATGTTTGGGGAGTATAGCAAAATGAAATAAAACTTTGTTTAAAATGTCCTTCCCTTTCTTAGCTCATGCATCTGATAAGGATGGAGAAGACATTTTAAAGAAAAAGCTTAGTTTGAACTTCTTAAGGTGCTTATCTTTGGTTATGGGATAATCTAGTCGGCGCACCTGCCTTCCCGTTTGCCTGCTTCGCTGGGGATCGTGGTGTGAATTTGTGGGGAAAAGAAGGGAGGCAATTTCAAAAGTCTGTATTTAACAAAGGCAGGTAAAGAATTTAACTTTTTAATATATTTTTGGTATCTCTTTATGATGCTCACTGGCTAGGGAATCTGCTGTCTTTGTTAAACATTTTAATGTGTACATGCATATATTTATAGTGCATGCACATAGATATTGGTATTTAACTGGTGTATTGCAAAATGTATAAATGTTTGAAGAAATAACAATTTAATGCAAAGACTTTCTCAGTTTATCTGATAGTATCTTTGAGAAATGAGCTCTGTGCACACTTGCATATGAAATGGAACTGTACGTTTTCTAGTCTTAAAAAAGAAAAAGCAGACTTGCTTATAAACCTAAGCGTTTGGTTTTTGGGTCTTATGTCTTCCCTTTCATCCCTTTAAAATATTTTGCTTTAGTATCGTTAAATACTGCATCCTTTTGCCTGAACCTGCAGAGGCTGTGCATGTTGGGTTTTTGTTTGTTTTTAAGAAAATGAGCTGTTGCTGTTAATGAAAGAAAAACCATGGAGCATTATTCTGATACCTGCTTCTTGCTGAAGTTTGCTGCCTGCTCCTTCGCTTAAATTTGTAGGGCTTAGGATGTCCGTGCAATGAGAGTATGATGGTTTTTTCCAGGTACGGCTGATGTTGCAACCAGACATCTTATGTTTGTACATAAGTAAACTTATGTTTACTCTTCTTCCCTCTCAGTGTCATGGCCACTTCCACTTTCTGTGGCCTCTGAGGTACTGCGTGGTTCACTTCATCTTTGTGTCACAAGTGGCGACAGACCCTGGCAGGGAGTTGGGATAACTGCACGCGGGAAGACTGCCTCTTGAAACAATGTCTTTTGCGCCCAAGAGCAAATCCTTGTCTGGGTGTTGGGCGGTGAGCAATCAGCCTTAACCTGACTACAGCAAAGGTGTGTGTCATGTCACATATAACGATGAGTCACCTTTTCTACCTATTCCGCAATCCCATAGTGTTTGAGCAGACAGATGTGCGCTTCATAGCAAGAATTCAGTGGTGGCCAAGTCTTACTGACACAGCGCGTGCCTGTTGCATTCTTGACCGGGGCTTAGGAATCAACGTAAGACACACCTTCATTTTAAGTGCTGGATTTGCAGTCTCTAAGGATGATGGATTTTGTCTGTAGTAGCTGGGAAGCTCTTTGTCACCCCATTGTCACCAGAGGTGACGATTCCCAATTCTCACCTTGCGTGCGATGGTGCATTAAATGCAGCAAAGCGTAGCAGAAGCGGAATGGCATTGACCAGGCATTGCGGTGGAAGGTGGTGTAGGAAAGTTTGTCTGCCTGAAGGTTTTTCATGAGAGCAGCTGTGTTTGCTCAGATACTACTGAGATGAACATTAGAGGAATATACAAATATATATACCCTCATGATAGTGCTGTGGCTCTGACGGTCCTTTTCTACACACCTTGCCTTTTGTGTAACGTTAGAAATGTTTTTAAACTTAGTCACCTAGTAGGGCTGGAGAAGAGCAGACACACTTTTGAACACACAAACCCTTTTTGTATGTGCTTCTTGTTTACAGCTTTTTTTGGTTTTCCTGTAGGACAATTCGCATTTTTCTCACCACTCTGCCCATAGAAAAGCAAGTTAACTTTGCATCAACGCTGCTTTCAACTGCACTCCTTATTGTTTGGAAGTGATTGTCTTAACATGAGTCATGACCTTGATTTGTATTGCTTTTGTGTTTTCACCCTCTGTGTGTTGGGTTGCTTTGGCTTTCAGCTAAAGCTTAAAATTACTTTGCCTTTGTTCTTAATGAAATTTATTCTTAGGATATTATACAGAAAAAGGGAGAGGTCTTTAAAAATGGTTATTTAAGTTTATGCTGCAGAATGCCATTTTACTGGCACAAAAAATACAGCAGTAACTCATATTTCAGTAATCTAATACATAAGTTTCCTTTGGTTTAGCAAATAATGAACTTGGTAAATCAGCTCTACAACATGCTGCCTCTGGGATCTGAGAGTTACGCAGGTTTTTAATTGTGAGGAAAGGTGGGAAATGTAAACAGGGATCTACATAGCTGTTTTGTTTTGTTTTGTTTTGTTTTCCCAGGGAGGCTTAATAGCTGTTTTCCTATGCATTCTGTGGTATGTTCCCAGGTGTACGGGTGCGTGTGTGAATGTTAAACATATCTGATGGGCACCTTCTACAGTCTATGCAGCTCAAGTGCCTGAAACTTAAGTCGGTGATTGTCTTTTTTCTTCCTATGCTACAATTTCCATTTTCCTTAAAATAGATGTATTTCTATAAAAGCATCTAAATGTGTGTGAATGAGTGGGGTTTCCCCCTCCTTACACACCAGTTTTAATATGATTTATGATAAATTTATTTGTTAGAGTTCTTTCTATCCTCTGCATTCCAAGCACTTTTCCTTTTGTCGGACATCCCATAGTTAGCTTGCTTTGTGAGAGGAAATACTAAATTTGCACTTCTGTCGGATGAGTTAGCTGGAATTCCTTTTCAAGGAACTCCGTTTAAGTAACTTAATCCAAGAATGCTTGGCCTTGTGAGCATCCTCGTGTAAGTAGTTCCTTTTTAATTGGCTAGGAAAACATTAACTTTGCAAATGAATGTAATATTAAGCCTTTAAATGGTGCGTCGTTGAGCATTATGGGACAAGGATGATATGATGTCACGAAGAATGGCACTAAGAAAGAAAAACGTCTTTGCATATAGTCGTGACGTATTATAAATACAAATGGGACTTGAATATAATTGTTGCAGTGAATATATTAAATGTACAAAAATGAGAAAAGACAAGTGGTTGCTACTGTAACTTTTGTACAATGTGCTTTAGAATCATAAGCAGAAATTCTAATCTTGCCTTACTAGCATTTTACCGGGTAGATTTTATATTGTACAGAAACTTTGTTTTTTTGAAAACGCTCTTCACATCAGAGAGTAGCCTTCGTTCCGCGCAGGGCCACGCTGCCTCGCTCGTGCCACCCTTAGCCTCTTAAGCCAGAGTGAGTAAGGACACAAGTTGGGTGAGGTTTTTAAGCTTTTCCTCTTTGTAAATTTAGAAAAGTTAGCTGGTACTGAATTAAGTTAAAAACTGCTGCTTTACCTAGAAGGCTGTAAATCATTCTGTGTAAATCACCAGCTCAGTGTTACTCTTGTCTAAAACTTCCTGCGTCAATGGCTGTGGAGGGTAGAAGAGGTGGCCAAGAAAAGACATAATCTCCTGCAGAGAGATTCAAACATTAAACAAAACAAAGCCCCCAAACCCTCAGATTGGAAAGCCTGAGCGCTGTTCTGGCTGAATTGAAGAATTGGTAGGATGTGATAGAGGAATGGTAGCCCATCCAGTTTAAACTGTGTCTGTATTATGTTTTGATGAATGTTTTCAATTTGTCCTCCGCTTTCTCACTGCCTTCTTTTCCAAAACCTTTAATCCTGCAGCCGCAGTCCGGGCCTGAGCCTCTCCGTGCTGCTGCGGGGGCAGGATGCCCTGCCGGCTCCCCCGGCAGGGAACCGAGCTCTGCATCCTCAGCCTCTACTGGGGTAGGAACCTCCAACACGAAACCTGTGATGCTTTGAGTCTAAAGTAAACTTCTCCGATTGGTATATCAATGATGTAGTTATGTTATAGCATATTATCTGTCTGTTACAAATGCAAAGTCCATATGTACATGCATTAATCATACGAGCAGGGTCATATTTCTTTTGATCACTTGTATTTTGTACTTCTCTTTCTAAAAAGTTTGTCTTCTTTCTGAAAGAAATGCATAAAGTATCCCCCTAACACCGATACGGCAATAAAATTTCATTCCAGACCATACGAAATTCCTGCTTCAGATTAATCCAGAGAGTCGCGAGGACTGCGTTTCCTGGCTCGAGCACTTCCGTGTCTGAAATTTAAGCATGTTTATTCAAGTAATTTAGCTAAAAGTTTTTAAAAAGCTCTTTATGATAATAAAATTCAATTATGATTCTGTTAAGTAACTTTTCCTGAAATTTTATCATACCATTCCTTGAATCGTTTCTCCCTTACCTCTCCCTGTCTTTCCTGACTTTTAAAATCTGATGTTCTTTTAGTTGAAGGGAACTCGTCCAGTTCTTTTAATTCTTGTTGAAGAGTTGAAACGCAAATTTGGTGTAGAATTGTTGGGGCGGGAGAGCTGTGCACGAGCACGCGTACACGTTTATAGGTAGCTTCAGAATTGCTCATTCTTGAGAAACTACCAGTACTTATTATTTTAAGATGAAAGCACTTGTCAAAATTTTACTGTTTGCGTTAAATCTTTTGTGTGTGTGTATGTGTTGTGGTGAAACATTTCAAGCAAAGGTCTGATTTCTGACCTAGTTTGTGGGGTTGTCTCGGCGTTATTGGGGTGAAACACGGTGTTCTGCCAAAGCTGTGATGACAGTTTTTGCATTGGGAGATTGGCATTTGGGACAAGTTTGGTAATAAGTATGTGTTGGCTGGTTTTAAATAGAACGTAAATTAAAATTAATGGTGAACTGCACTTTTCCTACGGAAAATGCTGGATTCCAGCGGTGGGCCGGTCCTGCACGTTCACGTGCCGCCCACTGGTGTTTGCGGCCATGGGAGTGGGGGGGTTACAGGTAACTTCCTAGACAGCAAAAGTGATAAAACCAAAACTGGGTTAAAAAAATCAGGTTACCGTGTTGGTGTACTACAGGTATGTTGCTGCTCAGCTCTGCAGCCCCAACAGTCCTGTCCCACGGCTGTTAATTTGGGACTTGTTGCTTTATTTCCAAGTGCGCAGTGTTTGTATCCATGTGGCAACTTTGTAGAATCGCTTGTCTGTTCAGTCATGCAGAGGCAGATGATGGCGTTAACGGAGTTTTGAGGAATAAGTAAATGCACCGACCCCTCTCTGATGAGGGTGCGATAGATGGCAAAATGCTCCTCCGCGGTCTTTATCCTCCTGTCCCCGATTTCAGCTGTGTGTCCGGCTGCCACCCTTCTCCCGCTCGTGTGGCCTTTCTCTCCAGCTCCTCCCAGGACTGGTGGCCGTGTCCCCCTCGCACGCGGCTCTCCTCCTCCTCCTCCTTCTCCTCCTCTGGGCGCCCTTCCCCGGGGGCTGAAGGAGCGAGGCACTGCCTTCACAGCTCCTTGTTCTCTTTACTCTGTTATTCCGTCGATTTGCTGCGACTTTTCAGCAAACTTCTCTTGTCTTTCTTTTGAATCCAATTAACTATAAGGTGATTAAAAAAAAAAAAAATACACACACCGCTATCAGATACTTATTTTTGGCTGGTTTAGTACAGGGTTCCTCTGAAGGGTTCATTCCGCGGGCCGTGGGCATGTTGTCTGCTTCGCATCCCCTGGGCGCTGTCTGATCTTAGTCTATAGATCACCACATCATCCCTTAAAAATACATTCAAAATAAGTATTTTTGAAGGTTTTTATTCTGGTATGGTTTTAGCATTAAATACCTTTATTTTTTTTTAACTGCGCGCAAGAAAAGTGTTTGCCACAGCTAAACTCTGACGGTTTTACTTCTGCATCCAGCACCTGGGTATCTGGCGCAGCGCAAACCTGCTGAAATGAGCCGTGGCTTCGTTATTTACATCTGCACCATCAAACTGTAAATAGACTTTTTAACAGAAAATGCTGTACCTTTTTGGCTTTCTTTCTTGACTGTATGAGAGTTAAAGACTACCTTGTTCTCTTTAATTGTTTTGGGTTTGGTTTGTTTGGGTTTGTTTTTTTTTTTTTTAATAAAACATAATATAGTACTTTTTTGATCCTATTACCATTTTTAAAATTACCGGACATGTCTTTACTCTATAGTTGCACAGTCTACATTGATTTATTCTCCCTGAATATGGTCCTTTAACATGAGGTTGGGTTAGATGCAAAATTACAGAACGGTCAATGTCTTCTGTAATGCTCATTAGTAACTTCTTTGTTCTGTCTTGCTTTTTGCCCCCGATTCTTCAGAATTGGAAGACTTTTATTTTTTCCTTCCTCCCCCCCGAATATGTATGTGTGTGTATATACATATGTGGGCAAACTGTCGGGGTCGTGCAGAGAGGTGCAGGTCATGGAATAGGAACAATGAAAATTGTCAAAGTTTTTTTGTACATAAATAAAGATGGAGTATAAATGCCGGTACTGTTGAAGACTTGCTTCTGAGGTCCTTGCACTGTTGAATCTGAACAGACGCCCCGTTATTACCTGGGGAGGGTTCGAAACATGGATTAACGGATGCATATTAGAGCTGTGTAAACAACTAATAAACCTGTTTGTATTAAGCTGGCCAGATAATTTCTTCATTTTAGACTCACCGTACCATTTTCAGAGTAAGTTTGACAACTTGTTTTCTTGTTTTTCAAGGTGAAATCTGTATTGTAATAATTTTGAATTCGTTGAGCATAATACGTTTTGCCAGTGTAGCTGCTGCCATTTGCAGTTGTACACGAGCGCTGTTTTAAAGCCGGTGGGTAGTGATGGCTGGGGCGTATGTTTGGTCTCATCCTGCACTGAAAGTGGCCGGTCAGCCGGCAGGATGCTGAGGAGCAGTGTCTTCCTGTACTGTTGCGATGCAATTTTCCTGTGCTTTTAGAAAATGCTCAGTTGTATACAGTGTAGTGAGCAACAAATAATCCAATTGCTTTGTTGGTTGAAAGGTGGGGTTTGTTGGTTTTGTTTGTTTGTTTGTTTGTTTTTTAAAAAAAGCTTTAAATATATTTGGCAACATATTTGAGTACAGGTTGCCGTTGTTGGTAGCATGTTCCCAGCAGCAGGATGCTCGTGTCCGTAGTTAACGGGCCGCATGTCGAATCTGTTTTGCTCCAGGATGCCAAAGGTGCTGTACTATTTACGGGGCAGTGAACGGGTGAGCTGACAAATGAAGGAAAGTCTTGAACTTTACTTAACACACAAATCTTCATAAGAACTTTCAATATCTTAGTTTTCATCCAGACTTTGGTAAAACATGTCTCAAGAAAAAAAGTGAGGAGAATGAGGAGTTTCTTAATGCCTTAATAAGGGCAAGCCGCTTTCCAAAGCACATTTTTAAACTGTAAATTTTCTCTCTCCGCAGAGCAGCTCCGGCATGCGTCAGCCAGCTGCATAAGAGCAATCCAAACAGCTGGGAGTTAGTAAAGTAATAAATTGTCACGGATCCTTGCATCGTGCCGGTACTTGGTCACAACCGGCGGTGGCGCAAGATGCCATGAAGGAGCCCGTAGCGCGGTTCCTCCACACGTTGCTGGGTCGTGGAGGGTCTTTGCTGCGCTGGTGAGGTTTCTCGTTGGTACCCGTTTCCTGCTGCGTGCTGGGAGTTGATAATAATTAATTAAGACCACTAAGACCCTCTTTTACAGGACCTCAGAAATCCACATACCTTCCTCCTCCACACCCCTACACTCTACTGATCACCTCTGGACCTCAGCATAAAATATGAACCTGTGCTTATTTATGCAAGAAACAAAGTGGTTAAAACAACTGATTTTTCTGAAAACGCGTTATCCGCTAACACAAGCTTTTCATCTGCTGCAGACAGGAACTTGCACATGCACAGTTTTTGAGTATCTGATTTTGGAAGTTACCCCTTTTTTATTCCTTTCTTAATGTATTTAAGACATGAAGATAAAGTAGCCTTCAAGTGGTCTGATATGGACTTTTTCGATACAAGATCTGTTTGGGGTTTTTTTTCTGGTTCTGGCAGCAGCAAGACGAGTCCAGTTGCAGATGGCAAATCCCAGCGTCGCTCGGCCTCTGCATGTCTTGAACGAAGAATACTTCAGCAATCTGTGCGCTGATAAACTGCCCTGGCCAAACCCTATTTTTATCAGTGGTGAACTATTCCGTAAAGGTAAACTCCTGCAGAGAGGAACCAGCCCCTCTTTGCCATCCTGTGGACAAGAGCAGCCTGAACCCGGGCAGAACAGATTTTCCACCTGTGCTTAGACCATTAGCTCTTACCTGTCCTGGTGCATTTAAGGAGAATCCTGGGATAATGCAAAAAAAGTGCCTATTGGTAAGTGAGGTAGCTCTTAACTGAGATAGGTGGGGAAATCCCATTCTTACACGGGATTACACAGGTCCAGAGGAGGCTGTGGAGATGACCCAAGGGCTGGAGCCCCTCTGCTGGGAGGACAGGCTGGGAGAGGTGGGGGGGTTCAGCCTGGAGAAGAGAAGGCTCTGGGGAGACCTCAGAGCCCCTTCCAGTGCCTAAAGGGGCTCCAGGAGAGCTGGGGAGAGACTCTTGATGAGGGGGGGGAGCAATGGGACGAAGGAGAACGGTTTTACCTTGAAAGATGGGAGATTTAGATGAGATATGAGGAAGAAATTCTCTCCTGTGAAGGTGGTGAGCCCCTGGCGCAGGGTGCCCTGAGAAGCTGTGGCTGCCCCATCCCTGGAGGTGTTCAAGGCCGGGTTGGACGGGGCTGGGAGCAACCTGGGCTGGTGGGAGGTGGCCCTGCCCAGGGCAGGGGGGTTGGAACTAGACGGTCTTTAAGGTCCCTTCCAACCCAAACTGTTCTGTGATTCGATGATTTTAGCTGCCAACCAGCAGTGACAGCCGCTGTTTCACCCTGAGCCCAGCAAAGGAGCCAGAGGCCCAGGACAGAGGGTGTCAGGGGCAGACAGCGTGGGGGAAGGCATTTGGAGGGTCTCTGGGCTTCAGCTAGTTTGAGATTTAAAATTAAACCTTATTTCTGTTTTTCTGATAGCTAGAGGTCCCTCTGGATTTTGAACAACGTGTTTCTCCTCCCCTTTCCTCCTCGCAACCGGTGGGGAGAGGCAGCTCAGCTTTGCAGACAGAGTCATATTTTCAAAAGCCGTTTCTGCCTGGAAGTGTAATACAGAGTATGTGGAATATGTGATGTGGTAGAGATTTATGCAGGCAAAACGAATAAAACTATTGTTTTTCTGTATTTCAGCGGTGGGCACAGATTTGCCGAGGGGACTATGGTTCCCTTCCCACATTGGCAGCAGATGGTGATGCCTATATATTCCCGTTCACACGGCACAGTTGGACCCATCTGCACCCCACAAACAAACGATAGCATGACTGGAGCTGCTCCAGAAAGATTATAATTATCTCTGCTTTTCTGCTAGTCAAACCTCGATCCAAAACCTGAATTATTACCCGTTTCTGCGTGCGGAGAGCGGCTCGGGAGCCAGCGTTCGCATCCTGCCCAGCGCTCCTTTTCTCGAAGCCGCTCCGAAGGATTTCTCACTCCAGCTCCACCTGGGGCTGCGTCCTTCCAGGGAAGCCTGATGGGGGCAGGAGCCTCCTTTTTATTAGCAAATACTTAGAAGCTTTTTTTTTTTTTTTAAATAGGAATTGAGCTATATCCAAGGTGATCAAACACTTTCAGCCTGTGCTGCCACCAAAAGAAATCCCCTTAACCTCTCTCTCCTACAAATGCTTGTGTGGCACTTTGGGACCTAGTTGTGATAAAACTGCCTTTATTCGTAACCTTCTGAATACTTGCTAGCTAAATCGGTGTGCTGGCTGCTCAAACAGCTTTTTTTTTGGGACTGGCAAGGGTAGGAAGAGGGAGGATGGAGGCAGGACTGAAAGCTGGAGATGTTGGGAGGGTCAGCATTCCTTTGTCGCACTGGTGCCGGATTAGCTCCTGAGCCTGCGTTCATATACAGTATAATTTTGATTAATTTAGATGATTCCCATGCCCAGGTAGCGGGTTGCTGCTAAACCGAGACACAGGCTGAGTGGCCCCACCACGGCGTAGCTTTGCACTTGGTGTCTCGTTTTGGGCAAACAAGAAAAAACTTTGTATGTGGAGCCAGGACTGCGTTAGGTTTATGTTTTAATGTCTGATCGCAATATGATAGTTGTTAGTCGAGTCACTGTGACGAGGCCGGACGAGCTCTGAGGCTGAGACCCTGCGCTGCCGGGTGGATAGAAGGCCTGTGGCCTTTTTTATGGCAATGTCCCATTTATCAGCCTACAGCAGCTGAAACCGGCAAACTGGGGAGCCGGCAGAGGCTGCCGCTGATGTAAGGAGGTTGCTGGGTAAAGGGAAAGGGCTCAAATAATTGGTGTGGTACAGATCATCATAGACTTCAAAAGGAACAAGATGTGAATACTTGCACTAATTCACCCACTGGAAGCCGGCATGGTGGGGGTGGGGGGAAGGAAATCCTCCGTAGGTGTAAAATTTTGAAACCCTGCTTTTATTTTAAAAATCTGTGGTAGCCTTACCTTTGCCCAGCAAAATACCCGCATCTGCTGCGGGGCTCTCTTTTTCAGGGTTCATGGGCATAATAAACCATAAACGTGGATTTGGTAGAATTAAGGAAAAAGGTCTGGGACAAAACCTGTTGGTTTAGGTGAGGTTCGCAGTGACTATTTTGGGGGTGGGGGTGAGGGATAGAGGGCTCCTGAGAAGCCGTGGGAATGGGGCAGCGTCACTCGTGGCCGCTGCTCGTGGCTCTGTGCGTGGAGCCCGGGGAGGTGACCCGGAGCCCGGGGGAGCCACACTGCCCGCCCTGCGCGGGGGGACCCCGAGGGGAGAGCGGAGCCCTCCCCGGCGCTGCCAGGGGCACGTGTGTTCCCCAGCTGCCAGGTTGTCGCTCTGCGTCCTTGTGCGCGAGCCTGTCTGAACAGATCCCCTCTTACGCAGAAGAGAACGGGGGGTGGGGAATGGGACCAGATTAAAGGAGATGCGGTTTTGAGTCATACCATCTGTGTGGGTAGGATGTGTCACATAAACTGCCTTATTTCCCAAACTGTGGCACGTATAAACTTACTTTCCTTTGCGCTTAACTGTTACTAAGCCTCTCCTGGGCAAATGCTGTTGGTTTCCTTAGTAACTGGGTCCTTCAGAGAGAAAAGCAGAAAGTGTCTGGGACGACAGTGGTGTGTTGCGGGCGGTACGACAAAGCGTGCCAAGTCCGGTCCTGCCGTCGGTACGGCTGGAGCAGCCGGTCCCCGAGGCGGAGGCCGGGCGATGCCGGGAAGAAAACTCGCTCATGCTCGGCTTGGGAAGGCTGCGCCGGTCCGTGTCCCGGGGAAAGCCCTGGTCCCCCCAGTTAAGGCTGGGGGTGGTGTTGAAGTAGGTGATGTAGCTGCAGGTGATGGGCTTCTGTGACTTAAATGGTTCGGTCAGTTCTCACCATGCGAACACACACAGATAAAATGTCACTAAACTGTGATTTAGTTCTTGTGACCAAACCAGGGGCGGAGTCCAGGAATTGTCTCAAAACTGGAGATCCAAATACAGTGTTTTGACTGAATCCACCCCAGTGCTTCGGTATTTGATTCTCTATTTAAACCAAACCCAGACCTGTCCCAGAGCCCTCCCTGATGGCTTCCTGACAGACCACCCCTCGTGCCATGCACGAGGCTTCTCCCAGCAGCAGCCCGCGTCTCGCCGTGCCTCGGCACGTGCTCCGCGGCGCTGCCCTCGAACAGGGGCCACCGGGGCTGTGTCCTGTCCCAGCCCGTGGATTGGGACTAGGTCTGATGTGGATTTAATGCGGTTTTTTAATGGCTGTGACCCTGCGTCATTAAGCGTGAGGGTGGCTTCTAGCATAAGGGTTAACACCTCAGTATCTTTGCAGCTGTACGTTTCTTGTACTGCTGCATTGTTCAGAGGATTTAGATTTTAGCAAACTCTTGCTGCTCACTCTTGTAAATTGCAGTTGAGTAGAAAGCAAAAAGCCTGATGGAGCTGAGCATCGCTGCGGGTTTTATTGCGAGGAGCTGCTGTGTGTGAAGTGCCTGTGCGAGCTGATGGCTCCCAAACTGGAGTCGAAGGCCACGTTCTCCATTAAATGTGAGATGAGCTCAGGAGACAGAAGCTGTGGCGCTGTGTCACGGCTAACGCGGTGGCCGCCTGCGGGCCACGGGTGCACTGCCCTACCCTAGCGTCGACGGCAGAGCCCACTGCCAGGGACCGCCGCTGCCTCAGCCCCACCTTCAGACATCTTCTCTGGAGGCAACACAGCGTGAAAACAAACAAGGAGCAATGGATTAGGAGTCTTAAAATTCTACCTTTTTAAAAAAATCAAAGTTGTCTCAACATGCCCATCACCTGCCTTAGAACAGTCTGGCTAAGTTTAAGCCGTGCAACACAATCCATAACACTAGAGCTTTGCTGCAGCACTGGTAAAAGGCTGGGTCTTATTTTTTGAGTCAAATGGATGGATAAGCTGAATCCTCAGTCCAGTGTATTAAAAGGAATGGTGATGCATAAGCTCAGTGCATCGAAGATGTCACAGAAGGAACAGCAAGGACCTGGGTGAGGGGAAGCAGTTGCTGCTGCACTTGAAGAGCAAAGACGGGAAGCATCAATTAAACATGGAAAGCTGTTTTTTTAGCTCACCAATGGCTTCTGAAGGAGAGCACTGCAGACCCCCCTCCACAGGCAGAGGGGCTCCACAGTCCTGCAGCAGCGAGGGAAGAGGCTCTTGGCAGCTCCACTCTCCTTTCGTTCCCTCCATCAGGTGGTAGGCAAGGTCCTTGTTTTATGTGTACTGTGCACCTTCCCTATGCACGCCATATAATTTATTAACTTCTGTAACGAGGGAAGCGCTGCAGCAGCTTGGGAATGGAGGTGACCGCTTCTCGTGCGCAAGTACGTTACCTGCTGTGTGGGGGTCAACTTCCTCTGCACCTAAAAGAAGAGTTGCTTTGAACCCCTGCCAGGACTTGAGCCTGTAGTTTCACAGAAATAGGGTGTTTTTATGACTGGAATACTTTTAAGACCGTAAAGCCACTGCTATTGGTCTTCCCTTAGAAAATGATGTGTTTAGAGCTGTTGTCTTAAGGAAGCAGCTGTAGCAGCCTGTATTTTTGTCATCTGGAGTAAAGATTATAATGTACACTGAACTTCAAATTTACTCAGCTTGACATTAAACAAAGCTAGTTCTCCAGTCCTTCAGGTATTCATGTATAAAACCAGTTTATTCTAATTGAACATGAATGAAAGTTAAAGCACAATTAACTTTCCCAAACTCCTATCTTAATCTATTAAAACTTAAGCTTTGAATTACATGGGCTCACTCTTCAGCTCAGCTGCACTTTCAGCTTTTTGTCTCTCTGTTAAGCATTCGGGGTGGAAATCCTGCTCATGCTGGAGTTTTTGTAACTGATTTTCCGAGCTCTTGGGTTTTACTCTAGAGCTGGAGCCGAATGGATTTCAGCTGGCTCTGCATTACAAAAACAGAGTTATCCCAGTCTGGTCTCTCCTGTGCCAATCCCGGTTTTGTAGACTTATCTTTCCTCTAACTCATCAGTTGAATGGGCTGCTAAAAACCCAGTCACCTCTTAACCCAAATAAATGCTGACAATGTCACGGAGTAATTTAATGATCTGTTTTGAAGAGCAGTAACCCCTTACTCAAGTTAGTTCTTATATCTTTTATCTTATTTATTTATTTATTTTTATATCTTTTAGTGAAGACAGCCCTACGGTGATTTCACGGGGCCTTTGCTGGTATCCTGCAGTGCCTGTGAAGCTTCCTCCGCAGCCGGCTCTCCCCACTCAGGCCCCTGCCCTCAGTTATCACCCGGGAACCTCTTCTGCTTCGCTCAGCTGACTGCAGCATCCGTCACCGGAGTCATTTCAGTGGTTGGTTGTGCTGGCACATGGGGAGAACAGGGAATCGCATTCAGTGTGTGCAATAAGCAGCCCAAGAGAGAAAGACCTTAAACCATCGTCACTGCTGAAGGGTAAAGATTATAGTGCTAAAATAAATTGCCCATGTGGGAGTTAGGCATTTGTAGCCCAGGTCCCTAAAGACAAGTCGCTGCTTAACTCCAATGGATTTCACTGGTAAATAGAGGCTAGTAACGCCTCACTGGAAGGTGTACATCACTGTTGGCAATCTGATGGATCTTGAAGGCATTTTGCTTGTCTTTATCATAGAATCATAGAACAGTTTGAGTTGGAAGGGACCTTAAAGCTCATCCAGTTCCACCCCCCTGCCCTGGGCAGGGACACCTCCCACCAGCCCAGGTTGCTCCCAGCCCCGTCCAACCTGGCCTTGAACACCTCCAGGGATGGGGCAGCCACAGCTTCTCAGGGCAACCTGTGCCAGGGGCTCACCGCCCTCACAGCCAAGAATTTCTTCCTCAGATCTTATCTAAATCTACCTTCTTCCAGGTTGAAGCCATTACTCCTCATCCTATCGCTCCATGCCCTTGTAAAAAGTCCCTCCCCAGCTCTCCTGGAGCCCCTTTAGGCACTGGAAGGGGCTCTGAGGTCTCCCCGGAGCCTTCTCTTCTCCAGGATGAACCCCCCCACCTCTCCCAGCCTGTCCTCCCAGCAGAGGGGCTCCAGCCCTCCCAGCATCTCCGGGGCCTCCTCTGGCCCTGCTCCAACAGCTCCGTGTCCTTCTGCTGTGGGGACCCCCCGAGCTGGGGGTACTTGCTTTTCAGTGTCAAAGCCAAGAAAATTAAACAAACCAACCAAACAAAAATATTTGTTCCATGTTTGCTGCTCAGAAATCTGTGGATTATAAACACTTCTGCAAGAGGTAGATGGCTTTTGAATCTTTTCTGTACATTTCAGCACAATATTCTCGACAGCGTATTTCCAACACTCTCAACCTGCCGTGGGCCGGATCCAGCCCCAGACCAGCTGCAAGTCTCAGGACCGGTGGGGGGTGCTGAGCTGCCTTGCACCCCGCTCGCTGGTGGAACCGCAAGTATTGTCCCAGGGTTGCTGGATTTCCAGTGACTTGGTATTTAGGCTTTTGTTCGCATCCTTTGCAATCCGATGGAAGAGGGGCATGCACTGACTAACACCAAAGATGATGTGCTGTAGTGAAAAGTGTTCGAACTTGATGGAACCTCATGCTTGTGTTATGTCATTGCACTTAATTTGCAGATTACGAAGTGAATCACTGCATTAAACCATCCCATCCTTTAATAACCTTAACGAGCATAGCCTGAGAACGTGCATCCCATCCTTCAATAACCCTAACGAGCATAGGCTGAGAACGTGCTCAAGTATAGCAAGTTCTGTCACAAGACATTCCCAAACTCAAGGTGAGTTGTCTCCTTCCCGGAAAACCAGTATGTCTCACGCAGGGTGGTGCTAACCTTCCCCGTCCCCCCCCCTCCCCCCCCTCCCCCGTGGGGTGACAAGGACACGCTTTGCATCCGGTCGCTGCTGGGTGCGATGCAGCACCGCCGGGGTGGTGGGCTGCTGGAGGCCACTGGGCTCAGGGCATCTTTGCCGTAGCCAGGGTAATTCTGCAGCTGCTTCTGTCCGTCCACCACCATTATGTTGCTTTATAAAAAGAGCCATGAAGTCATCAGGAGTTTAGCATCCCATGGAATCATTTTCAAGGAAATGAGCTGAAAGTCTGCCAGACTCATTGAAATGAAAACTATTTAACGAATTTAGTTTTCCTCCCCCTTGCTCCCTTATTGTAGATAAAAAACCACATTGAGACGCCCGAGTCATTTTTGACAGATGAATGAGACAACGTGAAAAGATCCATACAGGATACAAGTGGGACCGTACTCCACACGTGTGTGTGGGGAGGGCCCAGGGGGCTCTGTGGGCAGCTACAGCCCTTTTGGCAGGGGGTGAGCAGAAGGACATGAGAGGAGTTAAGGGCTTGTAGTTATTATCCTGATGGCGTGACACCCAGTGCTGAAAAGGCTGTGTAAGGGTGAAGAAAATAAATTCCATGGGGCTGAATGTCAGTCTTATAATTTGTACTTTCCTGGTTGTTTCTTTTTGTTCTGCCCTCGGTGTGAGTTATTCAAGTGAGGTCCCCATTTATGTCACCGA
Organism: Vanellus vanellus; assembly: GCF_965231255.1. Classification (NCBI taxonomy): domain Eukaryota; kingdom Metazoa; phylum Chordata; class Aves; order Charadriiformes; family Charadriidae; genus Vanellus; species Vanellus vanellus. Next base: position 2,270,793 of record NC_138910.1, read on the forward strand.
GGGAGCATCAACGGGATGGCTTCACTTTGCAGAAGTTTATGTTAGCTCATGAGCTCCTGTGAATTATGCCAGTGAGGATACTGCTCTTAGGACAGAACGGTGTAATGCCAAATGAGTTAGAGGATTTCATTTGCAATAGTATCATTCCTTATTGCAATTAAATGTCACTTTATTGACTTCGGTAATGAAGTGCTTATCTTATTGTCTAGTGCCAGTGCAGAGCCGAGCAACAGCAGATTCCTTATGGCTGGTTAGCACTGTTAATAATAGTCCAGAGAAGAATTTCTTGTGGTGGCTGTTGTGTTAATGACCTTTCTGTTGTGTTAATGACCTTTCACGGAGCATTCTGCCACTGGGAACTGCTTCTGCAAAGTATGACTGGCTGCAACTAGCGAGTAGTCTTAATATTTTATGGACTACTGCAGATTGTATTTCAGGATATGAGATACCATTTCAGCAATGTAAGTTAGGAATGCTAAGCATGTTGCAACCTTTCCCACTCGTTTTGCAGTTGGAGGTGTTAGTAACCTTTCATATAAATATGTTCCATTTAAATAAGCAGAGCAAAAGGGAGAAATCTACCCCCTGCCCTCCCCCCCCCCCCCCCCCCCCAAATGGCTCTGAGGCACAGGTTACAATTTGCTAAATTCTGTAACATTGAAAGTTGGGTATGTGCACTTTAGCCCATTACTTAATCAGCATCCTGCAGGTCAAGAAGACTACAGACACATGGATTGTATATTGATGGAGAGATTTAGGTATTATGGTACTTCTTAAGTACACTCACTGAGCTTTGATTTAAATCTTGACCTTCTTTTCTAGCAGCTTGTGTGATCTTGCTCTTGGATGATTCTTTTAGAAGCCCACGTCTCTTCTGCATTGCATGTTTGCTTTTCCATTTACTGTGGGAACTAGTTTGCAATAGTCAGAGGGGTTCAGAGGGAGAGGGCTCAAGCGGCAGTGCATGATGCCATCTTACTAGAAGCTTTACAAATGAGCCCTGCACGAGTTCGAAAAACCCTTGGAGTGGTGAGATGTCATAAGGAAGACTGATAGTAGCACTTTTCTTCTTTTCCAAGAAAAGAAAAGTTAAAAGGACTGTTATCTCAATCACACCTTTCTATTCCATAGTTTGTTCCCTTTTTGGAAGAAAGTACATCCTTGGTGAAAGAAAGGTATGGGGGGCTAAGTAGTAAATATTTGATTTATTCCCTCTGTTCTCACGTAGGGCACGAACGTCTTTCAGTAATATCGGTGCAATTATTGTTGAACTGAAAAAGGCAGCAGAGGTGATTTCAGAATTAAGGGACTGATCACGGTTTTTGCAGAAGGCAAAGAGTGGGTTCAGCCCCGTCCCTTCATCCCAAGTGGTTTACGACAGGGAGCGCCTTTATGTTCCAGCTGTGTTTATCCATCCATTTATTGGTTACTGTTGGGGTGATGTGGAAAGCTGGCAATGCTGTTCAAAGCCACATGAAACTTTCCTGCTGCCAAGCTTTGTTAGAAATAGCAGGCTTAATGTGAAGACTTATTAAATGATCTGAACATGGAGTGGGATATAAATGAACCTGGACTGGCTTATGATTTCTCAATAAATTGTTTCAGTTCCATAGGAAACCACAACAACTGTGCCTCTAAATTCATGGTAAGGCTCTGCTGAGTTCAGAAAGAAGCTGGGGGGAGAATGCATGTATAGGGAAACTAATAGATAGGTTTGAAAAGTTGAGGCACAATTAAATTGGCATGTTGTGAGAAAACTGGACCATGTCATAACAGCCAGCAGCATTTTGAGTACTGAGGTGGGACAGTTCTTGTGCGTGCCCCTGAGGTGGACCACCAAGGAGATATTACATTTCTTCCTTCAGCATAAGTGCAATAATAACCCACCTTAGGGAGTGAAAGGAAAAAGGACCATCCTTGCCAAGAAGCAGTAGGCACCAAAAAGCTGGGCTGTACTGTCGTCCTCATCCCACCATTTTCATACCAAGTGCTGTGAAGAGGATAGGCGTTACTTGCTGATCATGGACCTGCGTGACTCCAGAGGATCTCTGTCCCCGCAGAGGAGACCTGGAGACCTATAGATCATGCTGCTTAGAAGATAACATCTGCAGCTCTCACCGTAGTTGCTATAAGCTAATGATTTACAACAACAGTAATAATAATGAAAAAGTTTGTCAAAAGATAAAAGATCTGTGTTATCTTTACTGCACAGTAGTAAGGCAGAAGCTTGTCCAAAGGGACAAGTGTTGGCGACAGGATAAGAACTGCAATTCTGGCTGCCAGTCATGGCTTTTTGCTGGCATTTACAGCTGATATTTGTACCTCTGTTCTAAAAATATAAAAGTTTATTTATCTTATAAATAGAAGGAAGGAAGAAGAAAAGATGTGAAAAGATCCTCCCCTTCCTTTCCTGGTTTATACTAACTTAATATTCTGAAAACTAGAAACTTTGAGTTACAGATGAAAGTTGTGTGCTGTATCTAAGCTTACCCCATAAGCCCGTGTTAGGAAATCTGATCAATACAATCAGAGCTGGTTTTGTATGCTGGAAGAAATCTTCCTTCGGTGTATCTTCTTTCTGCTCAGTGCCTATGTGAAAAACCTTGTTGCTGTCCTGGGAACATTAGTAGGAGAGATAAATTAGGGTGTTTGACGTCATCTTGTTGATAAATGTTTTCTTTTAAGACTCTCAAAGGACCTAAGTAAAGAAGAGTTTAGTCTGTGACAGACGCTGTCATGTGAGGAGGACTACCCCTCATGCCAATTACCAGATTCATTTGGGAAAAAAACAACAGAACAAGGCTGCTGCTGGCTGTTGATTATGTGTAAATATCTTGTGGCAATATGTGGTAGCTTTTACACTGTGATTTTATATCTTCAGGTGTAGGGTCTTTTTTAAATCATACTAACTTTTATGTTTCTACAACTACTTGGAGAGTTAGGTTGACATGCATTTGTTCATCTGATTTCTCTTTGCTTCATGATATCTCATAATCAAATATTTGGCATCTCGTTCATATTCTTTTCAGTTTGGGTTTGTTTGGGTTTTTTTGCCCCCTTTTGAATCTTCTCTTGATTCAATGTTTAAAATATCCCGCTTGAACACTAACAGAGGTGACCAAGTGAGATTTGCACGAATGGAGAAAGCAAGCAAATATTCTGCGTGTGAATAGCAGTTGGCATATGGTTTTGAGGAGACATACCTGCAGCAAGCAAACAACATGTCCATGTGTATGTGTTTCCCCGTGAGTTCAAATAATATTCTGCCTGGAGCAGTATGGGATAGTGATTTTGAATGCTGCTTGAATGTGAGTTACCTAAATGTAAGATGACGAGGGAAGTGAAATGCCGGTGATTTTTTTTTCCCTAATGCTGTTCTGTACTAAAAACTTCAGTTCTATATGCAAAGACCTGCGAGCACTGGGATAATGTTTATTTGGATTTTATTTTGGAGCTTGGCCCTGTCAGAAAAAAGCAGTGATTGCAGTCTCACCAAGAGGGGGAGGGGGGACAGTAAACAGAAGCTTGTCATGTAGAGAGACTTCCTAACCCAACAATTTGATCTGTGAGATGACAGTTACTTCTCTGTCCAGAAACATCAGGAAGAAACACCAGGAAGCATGAAACGAATTTTGGTTTCACACCAATATTCCTTTCTTTCCTCCTCTTCCAGCAAAGTCTTTTTGACTCATGGCAGTATACGTAGTGATTGGCTTACATACCATACAGCTACTGGCCTGAGCCGCTACTCACCCTGTATTAACCTGTCAGTATCAAAAAATAAACACGAAAATAAGACGCTGGAGATGATTTACTCACGGCATTTTGATTGCATGGCCTCTAAGTATATTATTTGTTATGATCTAATATTTTCTATTAATACTTTAAGAAAGAGGATAAGCAGCACCAAAGTAAAAAGTTAAGTTCATCTTGTTAGAACATGTAGCCATTCCTAAAAAACCCACATTTGTATGGTACTTCCATTTAAAAAAAATAATTTTTGCAAATATTTGTCTCAATTGGCTGGATAACCTAACAAGAATAAGAAAATGCATCTGTGGTATAAAAAACCTCATTAGTCTTACAAATACATAGGCATTGATTCTAGCATTTCTGATTCCAGGGAACAGAATGAAGGGAAGCAGCTTTTTTCGTTTTGTATTTTTATATATTTTCAGTGAGTTAGCCAGCTGTTAATTAACTAGGAAACCATTCATCATTAGATACTGACTTGCCCCCTGTTTTCAGGAATCATCACAAAACAGTGAGTCTACGACATTGTCGTATTCAGGTTCTCAAATGCCTCAAAGCTTTGGGACATGGGGACACGGACATGGTGGTTCAGACACAGCCGATGGCTGTAGCTGTAGATGGTTTTACAGCCTGTGGGCAGGGACTCAGTGCTGATGGTTCGGTGGCTGAGAGCTAGAGGTATACCATGCACGGATTGTGAGGGTTATTCCTCAGTGCGATGCAACTTAGCAGTTCCAAGGATTATCCATAGTTTAAACAGTTAAATTCCCTGTCGGATGGAATTTTTCATTCCTACGCCAAGACCCAACCACTGACAATGCATGTGCTCCTTGCCTGTTTTCATGCAGAAGAAAAAATGTTGTCTTAATGTACTGCCAGCTCTCATATCATAAAGGCAGGTCTCAGAGAAATATACATACATATATATATAAAATTATAAGGCAATCATTTGCATTTGTTTAAACAAGCCCTTCACTTCGTATTTTCGTTAAAAAAAAAAAAAAACAAACAACCCACTTCCCACAATATTTCTATACATCAGACCAAAATCTGCCTACCCCCCCTGCAGAGGTCTCGGGCAGTGGCTCCTCACAGCTAAACCATCCCGTAGGTCAGCTGTCCCAACAGGTCAGCCTGGCTGCCATGGATGGCAACTCTGCACCAGGTAAGGTACTTCTAGAAGAACCTTTCTTCTCATAGCCGCCTCTATCAATAGCACATCAAAATCCTATGCATTCTGGATATCCTAAAATCTATCCCATATCTGAAATCCTGTCAGATTTTGAACAGTCAGGCTTCCACCCATGCCTCACAGTTTCATACGCTAATAAATCTTCTTAGTAGTTTCGAAACAATTATGAGAGAGATATGTTTGCACATGTGTCTCCAGTATACGCTGCACCTGAATTTTTTAAAAAGAGAAACCTGTTGTTATGTTTCATATCCTCATCTGTCAATTCTGCATCTGCACCTGCAGCTTATGAAGCGAAAGCTCAGTTGGACCATTAAAAATGCACAAGTTCAACTTACTTGTGTAAGCTTTTCTTTTCCTTGAATGTAGCTGAAGTTCTTGTGATGTGGCTTTTGCATACTTCTAAAATGACATGCCACTTTCACTGCATGATAATTAGCAGGAAGAAAAATAAGGCAGATACTGAGAAATAAAGACTTTTAGTCCTAGGAGAGCATGGCTTTTCCTTTGCTTGTACGCTTAAAACCGTGTCTTAGTTACTAGGCTGCATGACAGTTACAGAAATTGCAGAGATGTATGGCATGTCTTCAAAGTGCATATAGTTCTTTGCTCAAGCAATGCTACACTGCCAACGTAAGTGACATACAGATTCAGTACTGAGTTCCTGAAAATGGTTTCCTCAGATGCTTCTAACACTGCAGCAAGCCAAATCCACTGAGGTTCCCTAAATTGGGTGAATGTCCCTTAGCTATTGCAGTCCTGGTGTCGATGAGTACCTTTGCACCTGACTTCATTATCAAGTCCATGTGGGATCTAGAAACCATGTATAGTCAAGCCTGTACAGGGTCCTAATCTGGTAAATGTTCTTTGGGGAAAAATGCAAGATAATGGTCTACTACCATGTTCATGCAAGCATGAGTGTCCTTAAATTGTGCTGGTACCGTCCTGATGTGAATACTGCAACTTGTAATAGGTCATGGTTCATTCCCCACCTACTTAGAGGACTCTCTCCCACTTCTTAGGAATGCACAATAAATACTGGATAACAGTAAGCCCTTATAAGAACAGTATGGCAAGGGAAAACCCTTACCTAATTCCCTTTTTTGCTCCCTTTTTCATTATTAGCGGAATTTCTATGACTCGTGTTTTCTACACCTGGTTCCCCTGTTGTTTGGATCCCTGGAGTGCAAATACAAGTATAGCTCGTGGGCCTCCCGGCAGAGGCTGGTAACAGCTTATCTAATGAGAATTCCTTTCATTTTAGGGCTCTGAAGATATGTTGTGCTCTTCAGTTAATGCTTTCCTCCCAGACTAAATGGCTTTCACATTTAAGGCTTCTTGATTTTTACAGCATTTTTCTGTCTTGCAGGTTATATATTATAAGCAAACTACATTTCATGACTTACAGGCTCCAGTGCATTTTTAAATTTTTGGTGGCAACCGCACACTAAAGGAAAATTTTGGACATGTGATTAGCTTAGGTGAGAGCCAAGTACAAGATTATTTTTTTTTCTAGCTTTCCTGTGCAAAATCTGTTAAGCAGAAAGGAATGTCAAAAAGAATGAGAAGTAACTTAATAATGGTAGTTAAAAAATAGACACAATAATACAAATATGTATTAAAATATGTCCTTTTACAATGATAAAATGCTTGTTAAGTCCAGGCGGTCTACTGATTACCTCAGAAGGTTAAATATAGCACCCATGATGTCATTAAGTTTATCCACACAAAGGGCAAGACACAGAGAAGCCAGTGTAATCTCTGGCACAACAGATTTCCTGTGTGATTTTCAGTCAAACAGATGCAAGGATGGATATAAAGTCCCTTGACTCTTCAAGTTGTCTTCTTCAAGAAGCAATTGTGTGCTTGCACTTCAATGACACCTACTGCCTGGGTTTCATGATGTGGGATCTGGCCTTGGCTTATTAAAATTTTTCCAAACTCTACCTTGGGACCTAGACAGAGATGGACTATACAAGAGAGGGAATGAATTATCAAGACAATACACAAATGTCGGTAGCTGGGGGGGAGGTTGTAGAAAACTAGAATTGCTGTAATAGTTCTGTCTTTTGGGAGTGAGGGGGTTACAGTGTGGCTGCCCTTTGGCCCTTACATACTGATCCTCTATATTTTGCCCTCGATATTGTTCAGGCTCCAGGATTAAATTACATATTTTTCATAGGTGGAAGACTGCCTCCCAAAATGAACGAAGTGCAGTTCTAGAAAAAAAGCAGTGAGTTTTTGTATGTGAATGCTGTGTTGGTTAGGGGAATGAGTAAACGTAGGCTGCTATTTCATAGTTCTTGTATTATATACCTTCTAAATAAATCTAGAGAAGGTCACATGTTATTTTCTTCCTTTCCTCTACCCTGAGTGGTTACTGTTTGATAAACAGGACACTATTTTATAAAGTTAAGTATAAGAAAATAGTTTCTGCTTTAAAATTTTGGGCCATTTAAATGCAAAACAACATCTTCCTCTACCTTAGTCATCTTGCACTGTTCTGTCTTTTTACTTCAAAACTGCTGAGCATATACGTATTTATGTACGGTGGATAAAACAATCTGGTTCTGGTGTGCTAACCTGTGTCAGACCTGGCAGGCTGTCATTTACAACAGAATTTTCCTAATGCCTTTGAGACATTTGTCCCCCAGAAAGTCCCGTTGGTATTCTCAGAATATTCCAGCAGTGACTTGAAACCCAAGTCACAGACACAAATTTTCACAATAAAGCAATTAAAAAATATTAAAGGAATATTAACCATTAGTATTCCATTTACCTCATTCACGGTCCACTTCAGCATCCAACTTGCTGATATTTCGATACAAATATGTATCGACATTTTAATGGTCCTAAGAAGTGAATGTTATGAAATGTAACAATGACCACAGTAGTTTATTTCCACAGTGAAGACAAATGTATAGACATATGTGAAGATATGCATGTGTGCACATGTTTTGGCATTATATATAAATATGTAACAACTTATTTATATATAGGCAGGTGTGTAAAAAGCCATTTATTGGTATGTGTTGTATGTAGATAAAAGCACTTAAGCAAGTGAACGCTAAATTTTTGGCAATAAAAGACAATTGTGGACTTGAGTAGAAATCACAGAAATTGTACTAGTTTTTTTTTCAGTTTTAAACAAAAAATGAAGCTAGTAGTGATAGTTTTGTCACAGTTGTTCCCTGAGATTTGGAGCTGAAGGAGCAATGCAGAAAATGTAAGAGTTGAAAGATCTGCTGGCAGCCAGAGGTGACTTAACAGCACTCTCCTCCCCTCTTCATGTTCTGATGTCAGAACATAAATCTTATGTTCTGTCCAACTTTTCATTTCAGCAATAATACTTTTGATTCTCAGACCCCTTCTGTAATTGTGACGGGTTATTCCGTGCTTCGCTTCCAGTCCTGACCTGTCTGCTGCTAGAGATTGCCGTGTTTCATGCCAGAGACAGATGTATTTCAGAAAAAGCGGTACTTGCATCCTGAATGTAATTTTGGCCTTGTTTGGTGTCTTTCTAAATAAGATATATTGAACAGCACTGTAAAAGAATCTGAAGGTGATGTTCTAGTAACCTAGGAGCTGCAGAGTGTATCACTAAGGGAGAGATTGTTTGCAGGAACTTGCAAGAGAACTGCACAGAAAATTGCATCCTGTTTGAAAATGCTAATTTTGTCAGAATAACCATAACAGAGGAATACAAGCTTCTGTTGATCTAGTAAACCAGATTTAAATCAGGTGATTGGAATGAGGCATAATAATATCCAATGGGGAATGCCATTTACAGGAAGGGCAATGTAAAGTACAACAGTTAAGTCTGAAAAAGAGGCCATGAACCCAGACTTGCTGAAAAGAACCAAGACAGGGGATGGTGAGTCACCGGCCATGGCGCTAATTTTGACATCGACAGAGGTTCGAGCTGGAAGCGACAATAATAAATTACATATTTAATAAAAAAATTGGCCCTTCACTACATAAAGGTTTGTCATCCCTTAAGTAGATGTCAAATCATGCATCCAATCAACTGAAAAGCAGTACTCGGGAGAAAAATGACTCTGTGAGTTATTTCTGGAATGCACGCACACAGGATCTGGACTGGAGAGCAGAAGCTTAAGCTGACATTGCTCTCATGAGACTCTATTGACATCCTATACTCATTTCTGGACATCTTCAAAACATGTTAAGAAACTGAAGGACTTTTAAATAAACAGAAATAAGATTAAAAGGGGAAGGATTGCCTAGTAAAGCAAAATGCTAAGTAATTGAAGGCATATAGCTTGCCTAAAGGAGAAAGGAAAGGATCTACAGCTCTGTGCAGAGTATAAAATAGTTGGCAGTAGTGAATGAGATATGATATTTCATCTGGATATAAATATTAACTTCTAGAAAGAATTAAGGAAAAAGAAGATGTCTCTCAAGGGCTCCTGACAATCATTTACTGAATTATGTGATATAGTATATGAAAAGAGATCATTGTTGATATTGGCTTTTAAATGCACCTCCTTGAAGAACTAAAGCCAAACCTATAAAGTGAGATGACTAGATGACCTAACAGGTCACTTCTGTTATCATCACCGTGATTCTACTCCATACATCATGTAATTCTTGACCTTCCAAAATACTTTGTGCATTAGATTTGCTTCCCTGTCGCTTAATCTCTTTATCCTGTATTCTTACTCTTTCTTCATCAAGCACATTGGCTGTTAATTGGGTTCCTTGCAAGTTTTTTCCTTGCAAATAGTCAGTTTTCATGTGTTCCTGGGTCCATGTGTTCAGTGATGTAACATTTCATAGGATGTGATAAAACTATTGGCACGTGATTTGCATCAAGTTTAGTTGATAAAGCACTTCAGGGATACTTAAGGATGAAATGAAAAACAGCCTTATAATAAAATTTTCGTTCAAAGTCCAGACTCTTCTCTCCTTTCTCTGAAGTTCAGAGATTCTTGAATTTGGATAGTTTTGATTCAGGTACAATATAGGAATGAAATCATAGAATCATAGAATTATAGAAATCGTCTCTGCCAATTCAAATACATCATAATTATTATTATTATCATCATCATCATCATCAACTCTGAAAGAAGAAAATGTGCATGTGTTTTTCCATTTGAGTGCTGCCTTGGATTTGCCTAGGGATCCATTTCCGCAGAGACCTGGTGAAGTTCAGTCAAGCTCTGGTGTGTTTTGGGTTTCCTCGGGAGCGCAGAAGTGCCTAGCTCCCTTTTCCTTCATGTTCCTGAGAACAGGTGGCCTCCTCCCGGGGTCACCAAGTATATTTAGGGCTGAAACTTGAGCGGGCTGGAGCCAGATTGGCTGTGCTAGCCACATGCGTAATTAGGAGCCGATGCACCAGGCTCGCTCTCACCCAGTGCTGCTCTGGAGGGAAGACTGGAGAGGCTTTGCTCCTAAGGATATTTACTACATGTTGCTGGTAAGAACATTTTAATCACATTTGACTTCTTTTCCTTACAATAAGATCTTGAGCACTTTCCTAATTCTGTAGTTTTTTGGGAGTAGTTGTCATGCATTGACCATGGAAGTCAGATTTTCTGTCTGGAGGACTAGTTGCAAATTGCAGTAAGAGGAAAGGACCTGGAACTGTGTTTTGGAAGTGTAACTGAAGGTTATGCTAGTGACAGTTTGTATAGATTGTGTCCTTATGTGCAATCCCTACTTCTCGGGTTTATTCATAAAGTTTGGTCTACGTTTTCACATACCATGCTGCTTATAAATTGAGTTATTCTTAATTTATTTTAATAGTTAGCATTCTGGCTTAACAAACTGATTCTTTTTGGTAATTTTTCTCAACACATTGGAACTAAAAAGGGACAGTATTCTATGTCCCTATATTTAACCTGCATTACTAGACTTCACTTGCCTCAGAAGGAATTGCAATTTAGCCAGCTAAACAAAACCACCCTGTCATTTGGTAGTATTAGCTTACACGGCAAATATCTTTGGACTCAGGAACAGCTGTTCCAAAGCCTCATCCCCTACCAACATTAGAAACAGGGCTGTAGTCTCTGGTGGAAAATTGTAGCTTTGCCTCATAGCAAAATCATTGTGTTAATTAATTCGTTTAAAGGTTTTGACAGTAATCTGTACTTTGTAATTCAGCCAACTGTATGGATTTTTATATTTTCCAGGTCTGAAGAGATAGAGAGAAAAAAGCCACAAGAGCTAAAAAAAAACCCAACCCAGCCAAAACCCCCCAAAAACCAGAGTATCTATATAGGCTAATGCTGGGAAGACAGAAATTGCCTCATTAACCTAGGGTCACTTAAAAAGAATATTTACAATCGTTTTCTATATTATACTTTTACTTGTGAATGAATATGGTAGAATATACAGATAAAGATCCCATTCAAACAGGAGCTTGAATAATATGATGGAATTGTATAGAATATAGTCACAGAAAAAAGAAAAATTCTTCAAATCATTTTGTTGTAATGAAAAAAATCAAGTCATACTTCAAGAAATCTCTTTCTCTGTTGTTTTTTTTTAATATTCATTGAATTCCAGTATTTGTGTTACAACTATTAGAATAACGTATTTCTCCAAAACTGTAACCTACATCAGTATGTTTGAAACTCAATGCAATTCTTTCCCATAATAGTCAGAAACAAAGTAATGCCAGATCCCAACTTTAGTTCTCTCTGTTGTTCAAGTTCTTTCACTAATTAGCCAACAACATCGTACTAATCTGACTAGTTACTAACTGTGACCCAGGCTCTTTATGAACTTGACCAGTAGCTTTTCATAGTGCTTTCAGTCTTGGGCTAATACTGTATATTCACTCTTTCATCTGCTGCGTCACCAGTGAGTGGGGGAGAGACAGAAGAATACCCTCAAAATGGAGGAAGAAGAATATGAGGAAGTTGTGGAGGTAAGAAGAAAATCTGAGAGTAGAAACATTTGTTTCCTGCTTTGTGAATGAATACATTAATCACTTTAATGAGATGTTGCTCGTGAACATAGTTACTTGCTGTTTGCCCTCTGAAGATTAGGGTATGGACAGATACCTGTTAAATGGTTTGATCAGTAAAAAACAACAGTGGAGCAAAATCTTTCTGGTCCCTGTCATGCTTTCTCTGTTTAAATAAGGATTGTAACCACCCCACACCCCCATCGCGAGGTTTTGTGGTTACTCTTCTAAGTAATTATAGATACAGTGGGCCATCTCTTTTCCCTCCTGGCTTGCCCTCTGTCATCCAACCCATGCCAGAGAGGATGACTTTGGAAGCCACTTTCTAGCCTCGCCTCTGTGCCCACTGCAATGCAGAAATGCAGCAGTTCTGTGCCACCAAGGTACTGTTCACGAATTTGGCCTTAGAAGCTGCAGAGATGGAGCTAGATTTAAACCTGTAGATGTCCGTGGAGTTGCATCAGGGATTAATTTGCTGATAGGTAATTTAAACTCACAGCTATATGCCTAATTATTTAGGCTCAGCAATTTGATTAAAAGAATCCCCAGGAACTGGGGAACCTACTACTATTATAAGCAAGTGCCATTGGAATAATGACTTTGCTATTGAAAGAGTATACGAAGTTAACAAACAGTGTGGTCTTACCTGTTGTGTTGTTACTATTCTGAAATTAAATTATGTGTTATGAAGTACACAAGTGATTATAACAATTTGCTCAGTGTTTGTTTGTGGAAAATAAGAACAAGTACAAGTGTAGACATCCCACAATGCATTATCTCCACACTATATTCAATGGCCTGTTGATTTCAGGCAGTGTGACAGCATTGAGCCCTGACTGCCGACTTTATACATTTCAAACAGTGAATGAAGTAAAGTGAAATGGTTTGCCAATTGAATTAGTTAAACTTGTTTTGGAAAATAAGTGTTACCACTCATAAAGTCCATTTTAAAGACCTTGTACCACCTAGTTACATAGACACCAGTACTTCATTAAGTTTCCTATTACCATGTTACTTGTAATTGCCTTTATGTTTCCTGAGCATTGTGTGCTCTCTGTAAAAAGCATATATTTATTTGCTGACAATGTTTATTTGTTGCTGCTGGAATTATGGTACATTGGGCTTTTTGTCTACACAGCTGTTTCATTCTTTGTTTTTAATTTTCAATGACCACTTTCCTGTAACCGCATCCCTAGGACAGACCGAGACGATGCCGCTTCAGCAGCTTCCCTCAAGTGAGGGAAGTTCATAGTGAGAAGTTTAAGAAAACAGGAACAATAGCATCTGGTACAATTTTAAGGCAGCCGCAAGCCTTTCCAGAGTTTTCTTAACTAGAATTCCACTTCTATATGAATAACTGATTTTACACCTGTAAGAATTTTATCAGAAATTCACCTTCTGAAAGAGTAGAAAATTATTGCTGAATAATAACTGGCTGGGAAAATGTTGAGTATTTTAAGATACTATTTTTTCTTCCTCTGGAGTTACTACCCTGTACTGGACATTGCAGTCATTTGTGATGTGCAAAAACCACAGTGAAACACACAAACCTTTGCTGCTGAGGTATTTGGGGCTTTGTGGAAGGTGGTCAGACACGGCATGGGACTAGTGAGCAGAAATTGCCTCAATACACCCCAATATGAGACAGCTTGAAAAGTATGGGCTTGTTAGGTGAACCCAACTTTGAGGGACAGCTCTGGGAAACGGGCTTAAATTTTAATCAGATTTTTTTTAGGGCTTGATTCAAAGGACTTGCTGCTCCCACAGTTTTGGCATGTGACCCTGAGCAAATCATCGCTGAGGAGATTTTCAAAGCTAAAACCCGCATTTTACATTTTCTCCTTTGTGGAAGTCAGTGGCAAGTTAAGCACCTTTTTGAGTTGCTACAGAGGATGGAGCAACACCTTTAAATGTGGTTTTTTTTTTTTTTCCTTCAGTAAGCAGCTATGGGAGATGGAGGGTGAAGGCCCGGGGTGGTGAAGCCTCGGCGCGACCCGCTCCCCTCAGCGCGGCCGCCATCTGCCGCGGGGCAGCGCGGCGCTGCGGCGGGCGGGAGGGCGGGCGGGCTGGCGCCATCGTGCGGCCGCCATTTGCTGCGTGTGCCTCAGGGGGTGGCAGTCTGCACCCACCTCTTCTCCTCAGTGCTCTTCTTTTTTTTTTTTTTTTTTTTTTCTTTTTAAATTCTTCCTCGGGTGCTTCAGGAACTAGGGTGACCTTTCTGACATTCTTCCCGGCAAGTGGCGAGCAGGGCGGCAGAGGGCTCTGCGTTTGTACAGTGGCTCTGGTCAGAGCTGACTCTGGAGCCTTCAGCTCCTGGCGGCTGTAGGGGAAGGCAAGCTGCCAGCCAGGGAGCGAAGCCCTTGTTGCCTCTCCAGCTGGGAGATGTGTTCTGGTCAGGTTGCTCAGTTGCACCAGAGGTTGCTGAAGGAAGAGGTGATCAGACATCATGAAGGTGAAGAAGAGGTTGACAGCACCTTCATGAAAAGCAAGAGGCAGAGCCATGTGTGGCGAGGAAGGTGTGCGAGCTGGAGACCCTGGTTAAATGGGTGATGGAGGATGACCGTCAGGATGGAGAAGGCAGGAAGCTCATAGTTTCCTGCAGCAGGAGGAAGGTCCATGCTCCATCTGCAGATCTGCAACTTCAGAGTAGATGTAGCATCCCAGGAACTTCTTTAGGCAGCCAGAGGAAGCCTCACAGGCAAAGCCTTTGTGCTTATGGATAGCTTTAACCACCCCAGTGTCTGCTGGAAAGGCCTGTGGCTGGGCACAAACAAGCTCGGAGTTTTCTGGAAAATATTGAAGGTAAATTTCTTGATGTAGTTGATTGATGAACTAACTAGGAGAGATGCTCTACTGAACATGCTACTCACAAACAAGAAAGAACTGGTGGATGATGCAAATGTCAAGGACAGCCACGGCTGCAGTGACCACGAGACTGTGAAGATTCAGAGAGGAGTGAGCAAGATAAACAGAGTTACAATCGCAGACGACAGAAGAGCAGATGTGGGCCTGTTCGGGGACGTGCTTGGGCAGATCCCATGGGAAAGAGCCCTGGAGGGCCCAGGGGCCCAGGAGAGCTGGGTGATCCTCAAATACAATTTTCTCAGAGCACAAGAATGGTTCAGTCCAATGTACAGAAGTCAAACACAGCAGAATTCTGGTATGGATGAACAGGGAGCTCCTGACTGAGCTCAAACACACAAAAAAGAAGTGTACTGAAGGTGGAAGCAGGATCAGGCCTCTTGAGAGGAACGTAAAGGCGTAAGACATTATAAACTCCATTCCTACATGCATGGGCAAAGTTCAGCTGGAGTTGAAGCTGGCAAGGGAAGTGAAGAATAGCAAGAAAGATTTCTGCAAGTGCCATCAGCAGCAAAAGGAAAGCTAAGAGAGTGTGAGACCATAGTTCAGTGGGCAGGGAAGCTAGAGACAAGGAACAGGCAAAATGCTGAGGCACTTGAAGTCTTTTTTGCCTGAGGTTTGATAAAGCTTGTCCTATGGTCATCCACATCTCTGAGCTTCCTAGCAGAGACATGTGAAGTAGTAGCCACAGCAGAGGAAGGCACAGTTAGGCATGACTTAACCCACTGGGATGTACATAGTTCAGTGGGACCAGGGGGGATGGATCCAGGGGTGCTAAGGGAACGGACTGATGGCATTGCAAGGCTGCTATCATCTTTGAAAGCTCAGGATGTTGTTGGTGACTGGAAAAAGACAGATGTCATACCCATCTTCAGAAGAGCCAAGAAAGAAGATCTGGAGAACTACAGGCTGGTCAGCCTCACTTCAGTCTTTGGGAAGGCTATGGAGAAAATAATTTTAGAAGCTATTTCTAAATACATGAAAGATATGAAGGTCATGGGGACCGGTGAAAATTGATCTATCAAGGGCAAATCAGGGCTGACCAAAATCATTGCTTTTTATAATGAGTTCACTGCTGCAATGGGCAGGGGGAGAACAGTGAATGTTGCATAACTTGACTGGTTTAGGAAGATGTCTGAAAGAGTCTCCCATAGTCTTCTTATCATCAAATTTGTGAGATATGGGATAGATAAGTGGACACTAAAGTGGATGGAAAATTGACTGAGCTGCTGAGCTCAGAATTGTGATCAGTAGTACAAAGTCTAGCTGGCAACCAGTAATTATTGGTGTCCTTCAAGGATCTGTAGGTAGGAACAACTCTGAGGGCAGCCTTAGGGAGAGAAACCTACCACAGTTCCCTCAGCATATTACCAGACACTTGGAAAATCCATTTTTTTTGAATACTGATTCTTTCTTTTAGTGTTTTTGTCTTCCCTCTTGTGGGTACAATTAGATAATGATCCTTCATTAATTACTTGGGAGGATAATTGAGGAATGTATGGAAAAAAATCCAATCATTAATGAAAAAAAAAAGTTCAGAATTACCAAGGATGCAAGTGTGACTACACAGGTACCTATGAACTGCAGTCCTATTTCTCCAGAAGTGTGTTTTTAAAGCCCCTTAACAGAGGCTACAATTGCTATTCTGTATGATCTGGCCTAACAACGATGTTTTTTTCTCTTTAATAGTACTACATTGAAGAGACAGTTATTGAGGAGGGTGAACCACACGAGGTAAAGGTCCCTGTGAAGTTGCATGTGGAGTATATATGCGTGTAATTAATTCATTATGCTAAATTAGTGGCCTTTTATATTTCGAGGACTAATTTTTCATATTAAACACACAAATATCAGTGAACAGTTGCTTCTTAATACTTTATTTCCTCTGCAAGACCCTGTTGTGTGATGATCTAGAGGACTCCTAGCTTGTTCCGAGTATCCTGTCTGCCACTCTTTGGTTTCCATTAGAAGGAGTTGTGGATGTGTCCATCAGAAAAGGATTGTGCTAATTCCTTTTCTGACCTGTGGCTTTCTGATAATCTTCCCTTTGCTCCTGCCCAGCAGCTGTTTGCACATGAGGTGACGAAATGAAACAACAGGTTATGTTAATAACAAGCAAAACAGACAGAAGATTACTTGGGTAACATATTGACAGAATCTGGTCATTAGTAGTAAAGATGAACAGAATTATTGAGGATTTAAATGTGACTAGATCTGTACATATGAACAACAGGCACATACATGCATTATACTTAACCTTTTTTATGAAGAGGAGGATAAAAAAAATCTGCCTGAAACCAGTTTACATGTATCAGTTGTGTTCCCTTCACCTTGTGTACTTTCACCGAAAGGCGGTGGTTTGCAGGTTTCTTTCGTGTTGCTGGTAACAAATATTTGAGTCACCATAATTTGATACATATATAGATATAACCCAACTCTCTGCTATCTTACCATGTAATATTCTTTATGGCATAGGCTTATGTGGAAACAAAAATGGTGAAACAAATGTTTCACTTTGTGAGTGTGTTTCCTTCCAAACAAAGAATCTGTTCCCAAAGTCACAGAATCACAGAATCACAGAATTTTCAGAGTTGGAAGGGACCTCTAGAGATCATCTAGTCCAACTCCCCTGCCAAAGCAGGATTGCCCAGAGCACATTACTAAGGACTGCATCCAGGCGGGTCTTGAAAATCTCCAGGGAAGGGGACTCCACAACCTCCCTGGGCAGCCTGTGCCAGTGCTCTGTCACCCGAACCGTAAAGAAGTGTTTCCGTGTATTTGAATGGAACTTCCTGTGTACTAACTTGTGCCCATTGCTCCTCGTCCTGTCACTTGGAACCATTGAAAAGAGCCTGGCTCCATCCTCCTTCAACCCACCCTTTAGATACTTGTACGCCAAGTCTTCCTATATTTTTAATTTAATAAAATATGATTTGATTAATACTGTTTGAGCAAGTAATCTAGGACAACACTTTTGAAAGAAGACTGCCATCTTACTATTTTTAAGATTAATTTATCCACTGTGTTCATCAGGGGTTCTAAAATCTGTAGCCAGGCTGGATTTAAATGGAGCTATAGCATGATTGATTTATTTCTGTGTCTGATTTGCATCAGTTTTTGAAAACAATATTGTGGAATGAAGAATTACGTATGAGTACGAATGTCTTTCTAGCTAATGTGGTTAGACCTTTTCCCGTCATCTGTAAATGTAGTTTAATGCATTAGTGTCATGTGGTCCTTTGAGTTATGATATCAATATAAAAGGGGTTTTTTGCACAAAATGCTGTATTTTCAGGATCAAGCCTCTCCAAGTTTTAGAAATATATTACGACTTTTTATAAACAACTATTTTGTTATAAAGCTAACAGCAGGTAGTGCTGTTCACAGTGTTCGCCTAGACAGGTTTCAAACTCTCCAGTGCTTTCAGTGCCAAAACTTATGTGAACACTTGTATATTTGAAAAGAGTTGTAAGAGAGAAACTTGTGGTGGTGCTGAAGTAACTGATAACATCTTGAGACAGCATTACTGGAATGCAATTAATGTTCACATAGAAACAAAACTTTTGTAGTTTAAGTCTTGTATACTTCTCAATTTAACGTTTAAAGCTTGGTGTATTTTCTGGTCTGTCTCATACTAATGCCAATAGCCATCAGAAATCTGAGCTTCATGCATTCCCTTTTAGAGGTGCTTTTCTTTTAAAGCTAATTGATATGAAATAAAACGACACTTATTTGGGTGAATTTGGAGCATATTTTAAAGTTGTATTTTTAAAATGCTTTTAATTGGAATATTAACGTTAACATTATTGCATGAATATGTTGATAAACAAGTATGTAAACCATTTAAATTAATTAAGGGCTTATTTCCAATGGTTGCCCGATCAACTGTTTATTTATCTCAGCTACGTCTCTGCCATGATTGTGAGAAAATGTAGTTTAGTAGAAAAGGTGGATTCTTGGTATTTGTTCAGTCAGCTGGTACATTGTGTACTTACTACAAGATCCCAAAGACTTGGTCTTGCCTGTCTGCTGTGTCTGTTCCTTTCCTTTTGCAAGAAGAAGATAATCTTTTTAAATGACGGTATGCACCTTTGACTAGCTTTCACAACTTTCAGCAGCATCATTAGGAGCCCTAGCTGTGTGATGTGTCTTCAACACAATTTCAGCACTGAGAACATTTCTACACTTTGGTTTTAGTAGCTGGGGATCCCACCTGAGAACTCCCCTGATCTGAGTGGAAGTTATGCATATAGAACAGAGGCAACAGGAGTCCCACTCTTCCAGCTCCTCTGGAGAACAATTACATGAGTTTGATAGAGAAATCACCCAGTCAGAAACCTTGTAGATTTTTTAGGTTGGGTTGGGTATAGTAATCCCAGTATATTATATATACTATTACTATAGTAATAGCAATTTTTTAGGTTGGGTTGGGTATAGTAATCCCAGTATGAAAAGCATCACTGATTTTCTGTATAGCATGGGGTTCCTGCATAAGAACTGGGCACCGTTTTACTACATAGGAGAGGTGAAAAACGCTTACTGTAAAACGATGATTTATAGTTGTAAAGCAAATAATTATTCTTTTCTTTGTTCCCAGGTGATCACTGAGATCACTGAGACTGTTAGCACAGACCTCACAGGTTCTAAAACTACCACCCATACTATTGAACGTGAAAAATCTTCTGATGGGGGTGCAGCAGCTCCAGTCAGAAAGAAGACAATACGGACAAAAGTGGACTCGTCTAAGTTTTTGACACCATATTTGCAACACAGTAATAAAATGAAGGACCTATTCAGTGAGGTAATTTGTCACATATCTCTTATTTCTTGAGGAACAACAACTTTAAAAATATTTAATAGGTATTCTTGCAAACCTTCGTGCTACTATTTTGTCTCCTGTACTTCATTTCATGATATATTATTATTTGCCTGAAGTAGGAAGTTTCCTTCTTTGAATTACCCCCTCTCTTGCCCATTTCCTGCTTAAGTGTAGTAGGTAATCATTAGGCACAAAAAGCAGCTTGAGGCAGATGGCTGAAGAGTATCAGAGATGTCAGTTAATAGGACTCCTGCACTGGCTTGGATATCTGAGTGAAGAAAGGTATCAGGGACTAGTATCTATTGAATAGCAAACTTCAGCATTTTTTATAATAGTAGATTTCTCTATACCTCTCTATATATCCAAGAAAAATCCTGTGCACAGTATATAGGAACAAGCACCAACCTAAATTCCCAAATTCCTGGTATGGGATATCAAAGTCCAGTAGACCAATACTGTACAATGTTGTGAGAAATGGAAAACTGCTCTGCACAGATGCAGATGGTATCACATCCCTTTTCCTAAATTTTAATGTATATTACCTACCAACAGTCACTGTTTAAGGGTTATGTGAGATCATAGGTCTAGGACTGCTACCCTCTCCCCCCATATTTTCTTTATCTTTGGTCACTGAAACAAATAACTAAATGTATCAATATCAAGATCCTAATGAGAATATAATCAATTCGAGGTGATCTAAAACAGGCTAAAGGTAGAAATGGATTTTTTCTGTTGTGTCAGATGGAAGTCAGTTGGTTAAAATAAGCATAACTCTGCAAATGTAATTGAGTAATGCTAGTTTGTATTATTCAATAATCTGCCCAAAATTCCTATGCTAACCAGATAACTAAATCAATAATTGCTACATACATTTCTGCCAGAGCTTTAGGATATATCTTAATCATATTTGTCATTATTTTCTTTCAGAACAAGTACAAAGAAAAATTTAGAAAAGAAAAAGGAAAGCCATATGCTTCCACAATTGATACCCCAGAAATTCGGAGAATCAAGAAAGTGCAAGACCAGCTCAGTGAGGTAGGTAACAATTGTCATAAGAAGAAATATTTGCTGAGTGCTAAAGAAGCAAACTGAGTCAGAATTTTAAACGTTAGATAAGAAGTGATAATTTTTTTATGATATTGTGATAAGGCAATCTTAACGTTTAGCAGAAACTATCAGATTACAAGAGTGAGGAATTCAGAGCACATGACAAATTTGAGTTCTATGATGTAGGTTGGAATTTAGGGCTTTCAGGAAGGGAGATGTGATGGTTCCTTTCTAGCTGAATTATAGCCCTGCTTCATTGTGCGTGAAGAGCTTTGAAAATTTCTGATCAGAAGTTACAGGCACGGGAGATGATCACGGCCCATATCATTGAATTTGAAGATTCATAAAATCATAGAAACATAGAGTGGTTTGGGTTGGGAAGGACCTTAAGGATCATCTCATTCCGATCCCCCTGCAACGGGCAGGAACACCTTCCACTAGACCAAGTTTCTCAAAGTTCCATCCAACCTGGCCTTGAACACCTCCAGGGATGTGGCATCCAGCACCAGTCATCCACACACTATGTCCTGCAGTCATTATGAATGATGTGCCTGATGATTTTTTGTTGAGGTTAAGTTGTCCACTGGGTAAATAACCCTAGAATTTTGTTTTTAAATGTATTTAAATGTTTTTGTTTTCATAAAGCAACTGAACATCAGTTTCCTAAAGAGATACTCAAAAAATGATGCTCCAATTGTTGCAAAATGAACTTCTGTACATCTTGTCATTTACGATGGGATTTTCCAAGATGTGTTGTCCCCTCTGTGTGAATCCCATTCTTAGGGATCTGCCTTTGAAAGCTAGCCAAGTGCAATTGCCCCACCAATGCAGTGCTTGTAGTTCTGGAAGCAGCTCATCCTCCCCTCTTTCTTCTAAACAGCACTTGTCTGCCTTTCAGCAATACACCTCACAGTTTGGGAAACTGAAACCCACCTACAAAGGCTTCTTAATTCTTTGTACAGCAGACAGGGAGAGTTGAGTCCCTAGGAATGGGAACCCCTAAAGCTGAGAGGGTAGTCATCTAACCTAGCCTGTGTTCAGGAGAAGAGTGTGCATTAAATTCCACTCCACTCCTGACTTAGGATGTTTTGAGGAATGTGATGCAGCAATCCATGCACTAATGCTGACTGAGCCTGCTGTCAAGCTGGGAGAGGTATAACCACATTAGAATGATTTTGTACCCAAGCTGCTGGTTTGCCACGGTAATGTGGCTATATTGGTTTTTGGCACTACAGCTAGTGTTTACATGGTCATGGGCTGTGAAAATGGGATGTACTGCATAGCATGGTGATCTGGCTATCTCATTATACAGGGTGAAAGTACTCTTAGAAAGAACTCTGTGATTACAGAAGGGCACTGCCTCTAACTTGGATTCGCAGCTCTTGAAAGTGTCTCAAAGCTGCATTTCTTTCTCAGTTAATTCACAAAATCCATTTGTTTCTGTAGGCTTCGTTTCTAAGTAACAACTAGTTCCTAAATGCTTTATTGAATTGGGTTTTGGGTGTTCACAGTATTAAGTGTCAAAATGTCAATATACTGCTTTTTTAAAAAGCTGTCAGTTTTTGCTGTAAGAATAAATGCGTTTTGTTGTGCATTAATCTAGGTTAAATACCGCATGGCTGGTGAAGTTGCTAGAACTATTTGCCACGTTGATGAAAAGGCCAAGGATATAGAACATGCAAAGAAGGTGTCACAGCAAGTGAGCAAGGTGAGCGAGTTCCGACTTTCTGGAAGGGTTGTTAACATTAGTGGCTCATGAGGTTACTGACATGAATAAAGTTTCGAGCTCAGGGCACTAGAGCAATGTTTATAGACAGTTTAGAAGCACAGGGAGAGATAGCAGGGAAGTTGATAAGGCAAGTATAAATACAGCCTTAAATGTTTCCAGTTGATGTCTTCAAATGTCACTGGTTTGAGACATTCACTTTGAAAAAATCTTTACAGCAGGTAGTTTATTCATAAATGAATACATGAATAAACTACATATTCTTAAATATTATGAATATTATGAAAAACTATTATTCATAAATATTTTTCTAGTGATAGAGTAACCAAGGTGCTGATCTTTCTTCCCAGGTATTATATAAACAGAACTGGGAGGAGAATAAGGACAAGTACCTGCTTCCCCCTGATGCTCCAGAGCTTGTGAATGCAATAAAAAACACAGCAATGTTCAGCAAGGTAAGAAAAAAAAAAAAAATCCCAGGTCTAGGCAGCTGAAGTGCAAGAAGCATTCCAAGTCAGAGATTAATTCATAATGAATATTCTGGCATTTTTCTGGTTTTTTTTTTTTTTAGAAACTCTATACTGAAGACTGGGAAGGAGACAAAACATTATTCTATCCATACAATGACAGTCCAGAGCTCAGAAGGGTGGCACAGGCTCAAAAGGCTCTGAGTGATGTAAGTATCAACACCTGATTGGCAGTTGGGTCACTGTTACAGTGTAACTTGGTAGACTTCATGGTGGACTTTGATTAGATATACAAACTTCATAATGGAACAGAAAATAAAAATGCATAGTTGTGCACTGATAGCTCTGATAGTAGTGCTATTTCAACAGGAAAGTATGTACTCAGTGTAGATCTGTTGGCAATCTGATGCTGGGTTATGAATGAATGATATAATTAATTTATTAAAGGTCTTCTGAGGTAATCAGTAAGAAGACCTCGAGTATCTCTCAAAAAGTGTGGAGAAACTCTCAGGGTTGGCTGTAAGCCCAGTTCACTGTTGCGGATCTACAAATCTGTCTCTCTAAAACGTTGATAAGAAAAGTCAGGAATTTGTGAGGCTGTGTGATTTGTTGATAATTAAATACACAGAACTCTTTAGCTGAGGATATCAGGTCTCACTTAAAGATTTCCATGACTTTTGAGGATGTCCAGAAATTCACTAGTCCATGTTTATCAGGAGCAACAGAGTAATATACTTGAAAACTTTGCCGGGGAACTGATTCTTTTTCACTGTCTCTTAACAAGAGGCTTCTCAGCAGTCCTCCGGAATACACTGAAAGAGTTTATGCTGAAGTAGCCGTGAACAGAACTACTTTCATTAATGGAGGCCTTAGCAGAGTTAAAATTAAATGTTCCGATGCTTAAATTGGTAGTTACTGTAAATGTTTACTTCTTTCATGTTTTCAGATTGTCTACAAAAAAGGGCACGATGAACGAAAATCTAAATATACTGCTCTGCCAGATCCACCTGACGTGGAACAAGCCAAGAAAGTGACAAGGCAGCTGAGTGATGTGAGTAGAATGCAGTGCTCTTCTTTCTGTAGAAACGCCACTTCTGGAGCTACAGGGGCAAAAAGGTACCTAAAGAAAAGGAAACAAAAAAAAAAAAGACAAGAGCTCATATGAAGACCCCTATGATTTCCAGTGGTGGAAGTCAGTTTGTGTCTTCCTGAAATGTCTCAGAGAAAATCCTGCCCAGTCTCAGGTGAAAGGCAAAACTTTATTTTTGTCCATGAACTTAGTTTTCACAAAACATTTCTGCTTCTACCATACACACATTACTTCCCATTCTCCCTCTTTTTTTTTTGTCTCCTGCTTTACACTTTCTGTGTTTTCAGGAGAAAATAGTAAATGAAGTCCATTTTGCTGTTCTCTTAAATGTAAGCAATGACATTTAAATATATATGTGGTTTTGGAGCGAGTTACTTGCTTACAAGGAATAACCCCATTGTGCTGAAAAGTTGCCAACGTCAACTGCGCAGAATACATTTTAAATGTTCATTTCAGTGGCAAACCGTTGTACGCATACATATCCCAAGTATTCTTAGGTTCATGGATACCAATCATTGGAAATGTCTGGCAGCTTAGATAACCATTTCCCGATTTACACACCAAATTAACAAGTAACATTAAATTCCATAACGTTGTGGCATAATTAACAATGAGTCTGTAGCTGAAAATGCATTTCAAACACTGAGGCAAAACTCGGGAAGATGTTTTATTATTAGACAGACAGGAACTGTCTGTTTAAACAGTTGATACTTGATTTCCATGTGCTTGAATATAGTCTTACAGAAATCACATGTACCAGGCAATCCATATATTAAAAGGGTTTGCTTGTAACAAGTTTCAGCAGCAATAAAAATGAATTCTGGCTTAACCAAAGGCCAATAATATGTCGTAGTATTATGTGACCAGTGAAACAGAACTAAGGGAATATGTTAGTGGTGTCTCGTAGAGAGAATTTCTTATTAATAACTGTCTTCTAGAAGGACTTATTTCACCTATTTATTGTCTTTTTTTGGTCAGGGAAGGTACTAAGAGAAATAACTGAATACTGAAGTCCTTAGGCCATATCACATTTAAGGTGTTGATAATAACTGGTTTTGATAATAACTGCTAAGGTCGTTATAAGGCAGATGTAAAATGTGAAGCAACTTTAAAAAGAAGACTTTTAAAACCAAATCTGCCAAGTGAAATTTGAGCTGTATCTTGGGGATTAATTTATTTTTTTTTTAATTTCGTTATAGGTTATTTACCATGAGGACTATAAAAACAAGATCAAAGGCAAGTGGAGTCAAACTCCATGCTATGATGTTGCAATTGCGAAAATGAATGCAGAAAATATAAGTATGGTACGTGAATTCTTCAGAAAATCTTGAAATGAACAGCTTTATCCCCTGTTTATGATAACATGGAAAATACTGATTAATTTTGCCTGCTCTGTTTGTGGTATTTCTCTTTTCTTAAATAAGCTACTTCGGGGATGTCTGATTTATAATTTAAGTGCATTTGATACATTGTTATCTGTTGCTCCTAACAGAGAAAATACCAGGAAGACTTTGAAAACATGAAAGACCAAATCTACTTTATGCAGACTGAAACTCCAGAATACGAAGCTAACAAACGAGTTTCAAATAACGTCAGTAAGGTATGTTATATGTGCTCCCATCTGTATAGTTTTAGTATAGTTCTGCGGTCAGGCCAGTTTGTGCTGAAACTGTTTTGTCACCTGTCAAAAATATTTTCTTACATGCAAAAGTTGTATTCTTTTGTGCATTCCACTAGGAAGCTTATCATGACTCCTAGCCATGCTTATGATCTTCCACAACAGTACCCATGAAATAGAGCTTTCTTTTAGTGTAGTAGGATTTGCTTCGTTGTTTGTTCTGGTTATGTGCTTGATTTTTAATTGGAACAAATCAATACTGTTAACCAAGACCAACTTAAGCTAGCTGAATTTGGCTCAGTATTTTCATATTTATTCATCTTTGCCTAGTGTATCTCAGTGATGTTGTGCTGGCCCATCTTGTGTTCAAAGTATGGAATTTGTTCAGCTTCTGCATTTTCTGCAGTAGTATATGCATCAGCAAAGACAATCTTGTGCAATTAATTGTAAGAATGTGACTATTCTGAGATGTGAACTAGTATTTGAAAAATTACAGTGTTTGGAGAGGATCTTAGCAGTGGGGACATCTACTAAATAGCTCTCACTTATCTTCTGACCCTGCCTCCCATCTCATCATCCACACACTCCTGCGATAGAGTGCCTTTCATGGTCCTTTGCCATCATGAATCATAAGTTAAGAAACAGGGGTAATTTTCCTGAAAAGTTCAAGATGATACAGGTTAGTGAGCATTTGACTTGTAAGACTGATTTTTAAAACCTTACCCTTTTTATTTTTATTTTTTTAAAGATAAAATACAGAGCAGACTATGAAAAGAACAAAGCTATTGCAGATTATAATGTGCTTCCTGCTACAGAGAACCCATTGCTGAGGCAATTAAAAGCTGCAGGAAATGTGCTGAGTGATGTAAGTATTATCAAAGTACAGCTGGATGATTGTCAGTCATGTACAATAAACCAAACTCGTCATTTCTTCACAAGGCCTCTCCTTTGGAGCTCTTAGTATTTTTAGTTCTATCAATCAACATTTGTCATGAGATACCACCAACCGGAACAGTATAGCTGAGGAGTCATTTCTCCATAGCAGAGTGTAACAATAGCTGTGGCATGTTATGGGGATAGTTACTTATTCTGTAGTTCCTTTAGACCCCTGTGGAAAATAGATGACAAGATGACAGTTCTTCCCTTACTGTTTTAAGGAACTTCAGCTGATGCCAATAATGAGAAAATATGTGGTACTTTTACAAATTCATATATATTGTATTCTGGTTGCTCACTGTAATGACTTGCTTGATTTCTCTCTTCTTGCTGTTTTCATTTGTATGGCAAGAGATTGCATATTTCTCAGTGTCAGAAGTTCAAAAGCCATTAGACAGACCTTTTTGTCTTCCCTTACAAACCTAATAGTCACTAAAAATTAAAAAAAAAAAATCATTGGGAAAAAAGTATTATCTCTTTTTCAATCTTCTGGGAAAGCTTTTCTTTGCAATCATTTCAGTTTTACTCTTGTCATTTTTAATGTGTTGTGAGTGACTTGCAGTGAAATGTACTGCATTATCTGACATTATTTTCTTTTGCAGAAATTATACAAAGAAGCCTATGAACAATCAAAAGGAACCAGCATGAATTACTGTGACACACCAAAGTTCCAGACTGATACTGTTCTGAAGAATTTTAGTGATGTATGTATTTGATTTATGTTATGTTGTTCAGTACTGACACTCTTTATTAGTTTTGTTTATCAACTTGTCATTATTTTTCCAGGTAAAATATAAAGATGCATATCAGAAGAATATTTTAGGACACTATTTGGGCAGCTTTGAGGACCCACATCACTCACACTGCATGAAAGTTGAAGCTATGAAGAGTGATGTAAGTGTGGCAATGTTTCTGTTTTCACCGTCACACTTTCATTTCAGACAAACCTCAATTGTGGTCTCTTACTGAATGTTGGTTTTATTCCTAGAAAAATTACAAAGCAGAATATGAGGAGGAAAAGACAAAATGCTACTTCCCTCAGACCATAACTCAAGAGTACGAAGCTATTAAGAAATTGGAGCAGTGTAAAGATGTAAGTACGGGACAGTAACGGTTATCAAGCAGCCAACTGCACACAGAGTATCTGCTTCTGAGGCATGTAGGAATTTACAGAGTGATTCCTGTTAACTTCGATGATTTTGAATTTGGCCTTATTAGCATCTGAGACTTTTAAAAACCGTATTCATCTGTATTTTAGAGCCTTTTGTGACATCTAGTGATCAAGACAGATATAGCACAATCTTTTTTAACGAGTAAAAACATAAAATTAGATTAATAGCACCAAAATGAAGAATGAACCTCAAGCATTTACCTGCTTAAGTCAACATAATTTTAGATGAATACTTTAAAAGTACTTTAGTTACTTTATTAATACTCGTTTTATTTACTTTATCAATACTAGGAAAATACTTTAAATATATATTTGTATATCATATGCAATATAGTGTATAATATACTAGACATTAAATTATTTATATACCTATTCAAAATATTTTACATTAATACATTAAAAATACTTTAAAAATGTATTTCGTCTTTGATTGTGTTAAAAAGTAACATGAGAACCATTGTGCATGACAATGCTCATCTGCATGCATGACGCAACTGCTAACTAACCCAAGTAATGCTACATTGCTGTCTTATAAAATAGTTTGGCTTATATACATTTTCTGCAAATATATTTATCTTCCTTCAGCACACCTACAAAAAGCATCCTGATCAAACCAAGTTTACTCAAGTGACTGACTCTCCAGTACAGAAGCAAGCAGAGATCAATAGCAAACAGCTGAGTGATGTAAGTAAACTTGGAAAACATGTTGCTACACTCTGACATCATCAATTTCTGCACTGTGGCCACCTTCACTTTGTCACCCAGTTTTAAGAGAACTCTTGAAATGAATGTGTTGGTGACCGTGTGCACATATACACGCACACAAGCACAAAACCATTTGTGTGTATTCACAGTTATGTTCCCATAGAAGATCACCTGGAAATCAGACTTTTTTTAGTTTTTCAAGTGGCTGTTCATATCAACTTTTAGTGTGTATGTTTGTAATTTTGTTTCTGTCCATTATTCTTAATATATTCTTTGCCCCAGTTAAGTCGATGGAGTTTATACCATTCACTTGGCAAGGACTAAGAATTAATCTCTTTCTTTGTGAGGGGGGTAACATAAGATCTTTAAGTTGTGTCACAGCATTACTAAGCATTTACAATCTATAAACATTTGACTGCTAAGTTTCTTTCTTTATTTTTCTTTGCAGATAATGTATAAATCCAAAGGTGAAGAAATTATTCACAAGTACCACCTCCCTCCAGATGTACCCCAGTTTATACAGGCTAAAGTTAATGCCTACAATATTAGTGATGTAAGTAGATTTTGTATCCAGAGCTCTTGATTCAACTTAAAATATGAAGTTTCTGTTAGCTAGAAACTGCTCATTCAAAATTCGCCTTTTCTTCTAGAACTATTACAAAACGGGATTGGAAGAATTAAAATCGAGGGGATATGATCTAAAAAGTGACGCTATTCCTATTCGAGCTGCCAAGGCTGCTAGGCAGGCTGCCAGTGATGTAAGTACATTCCTCCTAAAAGAGGTGTTTAATTAAAAAGAGTTTACTTAAACAATCTTTGCAATTATGTTTATTAAGTGTATCTGGAGGATAACTTCTTTATTGCCTTTTTTGAGCACGTTATTGGGAGTATTTAACACAGTTATATTTTTATTGGTGTTTCATTATTTCATTAATGTATTTGCTTAATTACATTTAGAAAAGCCTGTTTGATTATGTCATTCTCTGTCAATAAATAGGCAACCTTGCACGCCAGTATGGGTAAGGAAAATCATGAGGAGTAGGTCAGTAGTGATAGCTCCATGAACAATGGACCCCTGAATTCTCTCTGTCCTTCATTATAGGCCTGATCATAAATGAGATGAAAGACTCACTGGGTTTTGGGTAGATTCTTGGGGATGGCCTCACGGAAGTCCCTTAGTATTTTAATACTCTTCTCCCTCTTATGATCAGTACAAGTGAAATAATACTACTTTGAAAGCTAACTGATTTGTGTGGCAGTGAATTGTAAAGAGAGACATGCCTGGTTTTATTGAGATGTATGGCCACTAACCTAAATGTGAGGGATACTCTTTGTAGAAAACAAAGGGTAGCCTTTGCTTTTAATTTCCTTATTGCTAAGTTACTACACTTAAGATTAACTTCTCCATGTTCTATTATATTCTAACAGGTTAACTATAAAAAAGCCTATGAACTTTCCAAGGGTAAACTCGTTGGCTTCCAGAGCCTCCAAGATGATCCCAAACTTGTTCATTATATGAAGGTAGCCAAGATGCAGTCTGAGCGAGAGTACAAGAAAGATTATGAGAAAACAAAAACTAAGTACAACATTCCAATGGATATGGTCAATGTTGTTGGTGCCAAGAAGGCTCAAGAGATTGCTAGCAACACTAATTACAAGAACCTCCTACACCACTATACTTATTTACCAGATGCAATGAGTGTGGAGCTGACCAAAAATATGATGGAGATTCAGAGCGATGTAAGTAAAACCTCATGTGAACAGAAATTTTTTGAGATTCCTCAAGCAAAAACTGTGAAGACTCAAGAGAGGTCCCTGAATTGTTTTTTATAATTCCTAACTTCCAAAACATTGTTTTCACTCCTTTATTAGAATGCATACAAAGCAGATTATAATAACTGGATGAAGGGCATTGGTTGGATCCCCATTGGCTCACTAGAAGTAGAAAAAGCTAAAAAAGCTGGAGATGCCTTGAATGAAAAGAAATATCGTCAACATCCAGACACCATTAAATTTACAAGTGTTGTGGACTCTCCGGTAATGGTCCAAGCCAAACAGAATTCAGTTCAACTCAATGATGTAAGTAGAGAAAGAAATGGGTGTTATAGTAAAGTAGAGATGTATCCACTAAAGAGTTGAGCATTGTATTTAAATTTTGTTAAAGTACTATTAGCCTGAAAGCGTTTCTCTGTATTGTCATTGTTTTGTGCTCTGATTTAGCCTGAGTGAATTCCTGGTGTAAGTCTGCAAATCTGTATAGAATCATGTGGCTCTTTCAGTTCAAATCAGCTGATTCTGTCCATTTATGTTTTTTTTATGTTATACTCTCCTACTGTCCTTTATTATCGCACTCTTTCAGAAATGGGTTTTTATGTCCAGTAAAGGGCTTAATTCTACTGAGTAAAGGCTGCATAGAACTTTTAGGGTATGTTCCTTCTATCAATAAGATCAACAGTTGTGTGTGAAAAGTGCAGCCTCAGTCTATGAAATAGGTGGCAATGTACATTTATTTGCAAAATCAAACATAACCCTTGAGTTAATTTATAGTGAGCTGGAGCTAGCTATACAAGGAAAGAGGACTTATTTCTATGTCATATATTTTATAGAAACTATACAGATCTTCTGGAGAAGAAGTTAAACATAAATATACTCTTACCCCCGATGTTCCACAGTTTATCCAAGCTAGATACAATGCAGCTAACGTCAGTGACGTAAGTGACTTCTTTACAACGTTTTACACATTGTTAATGAATTTTTGAGTAATACATTACAGATGTACACTCATATTGCAGCTTCTTTTCACTGATATGCAGTTCTATATAATCAACTTGTATCACTCTAATTTTTTGTTCTTGATGTAATTTGAATTTCCAACCAGCTACCATTTAATCATGTAATCATTTAATTAATTTAATTAGTAGATAAATCTATTCTCATAAATCTATTCTTATAAATGAAGACTGATAGTTGTGTATGATCCCTGTTGCATCTACTTCTAAAGAATTGCCTGAAGGAGCTTAGAAGTAGCTTTGGTTTGCATATCGTTCATGTGATTACTCAATTCTCTAGAATAATATGGATTTTCTTTTTAGGCATATTATAAACAAGGCTACCATGATCTAATAGCTAAAGGGAACAATGTGTCACTTGATGCTATTCCTATTACTCTAGCCAAGGCTTCAAGAAACATTGCTAGTGATGTAAGTATCTATTCCAGGTATTCTTTTCTTAGGCATTCAGTAAAAAAGTTGTCCATTACAGGCCATATTGAAGACCTCATATGTTGCACAAGTCTCACTATAGTCAGTATTATGAGAGATTCTTAGTCTTTCCTAAAGGCTTAGTTTGTGTAGAACTTATTTTATGCTCATCTTGTTTGCTTTAGGCAGGCAAATGTTATTGCACTGTGTTTCTTAACCCACTTTTCACAGGAGAAATGAAATCAGTAGTTCTTGCAATCATTCTGTGACAGATTTCCAGAAAATACTCTACATTAGCACCTATTTACAGACCACGAGACAATACATGCTAAGGGTGCTTTTGGTTATACAGTGGAGTATGGCTTATACATGAATCAGAAGGCCTTGTAGTGCAAATTGTATAAAGTGGGATATATTTCAGTGGTTTCATGTAACTAGAGGAAGCTGTCTGTTCATATTCCATTTGTTTGATATTACATTCATGTGACTGAGAAGGATTGTCTCAATTATTCTGATATTTTTCATACACACCTTTCCACACAGGAGTGCTTCAGAAAAGTTTGCCCTTCCTTACAAGAAAAGCTAATGTTGATAAATCTTATTATGGTGTGTGTAATCTGTTGTGCACAGACTTTGATGCTGGAGCAGGAAAAGCTAGTGTAGGTGCAGTCTCTGGTTGTGTCATTGAGGAGAGTTTATCTTTCCGAACTGCTTGCAGCTTCTTTTTCTGATGAAAGTCATGAAAGCTCTTCTTTTCTTTTCTTTTGCATAAGTATGGACATCAATAGCCATGCCACAGTACATTTATCTCTTTCCTCCGTTTCTAGTATAAATATAAAGAAGCATATGAAAAGGCTAAAGGAAAACAAGTTGGTTTCAGAAGCCTGCAAGATGACCCTAAGCTTGTCCACTACATGAACGTAGCAAAGATTCAGTCTGAGCGTGAGTACAAGAAAGACTACGAGAAGACCAAGACTAACTATCATGCACCTCCTGACATGTACAGTATCCAGGCTGCTAAACAGTCTCAGGATATAGCTTCTAATGCCCACTACAAAAACCTGATCCATCACTACACTTATCTGCCAGATGCCATGGATGTTGAGCTTGCAAAGAACATGATGCAAATTCAGAGTGATGTAAGTATTCCAATGATTGCAATTTCATGGATGTTTTCCTGCACACTGTGAAAAATAGAATATGAGTTTATATTCAATGAAAATTGCCATTACTGTATGGGAATGGTCTGTTTTTCTTATGTCTTGGGGAAGATTGTTAGAAGTTTTATTAGCTGGTGGTGGCATTTAGAAATAGCAAATTCCAGGTGAGTTCTACTGAACAGGATTTTGATGTTGGCTTATCAGTGGAGAGCAGACTTCTGGAATGTTAAATTAAAATGAAACCTTATTTTGCTTTATTCTTTAAGACTTCTTTTAAGCTGTCTTCACATGACACAGATATGATAGTGTAGTGTCCTGGTTTGAGGTATTATTATTAACTATTTAGGATGAAGGAGTGAACAAAATAATATTGATATAATTAGAAATGCATTCTGGAGATCTCTAGCATAGGAGATCTCTCCTAGGACGTTCTCGGTCCTTCTTGCAGATAGAGAGTTTCAAATGGATGACTGGGCATACATGGTTGCACTCTGCATGTCTTTGTGTACTGTGGAATTTGACTCTATATGGATCCCTATGGAGGAACACTCATTTTAGAGCTAGAACATGGAAGGGTCTTAAAAAAGAGTGTCCACAATATCCTTGCATTCAGACTGTGCGTTAACCTTGTCTGAATGGTTATATGGGATAACCTTCTGCAAATTTTGTAGCCAGGATAAATTTTTCACTTGCAGTCTGCTAATTCTGCATATTTTACTGTAGGAGGAACTATAGGAATAAAACCAAAAATTGAGCCTCTGTTCTGTGGACCTTTGTATAAGGCCAAGTCTTGCAGAGTCTGCTGAAACACCAAACAAATTAAACCATGTTAAATGGTCACCATATGGTAGTTTAGAAGTTATTAAGAATTGGAGGTTGCTGAAATTTTTCACGTGGGTAGAAGAAAAGGAAGTTCAGTAAATACTGAAGGGATGTTATAGTTTATAATAAACGAATCACGAAAAAAAAATAGAATAGCTCATTTTCATCCTTACGAAATTGCAGAGAATCAAAAAATAGCTGCTGTTCCCTTCAAGAATTTATAAATATTTCCTGCTAATATAGAACATACTAGCTAGAATAGGTGAATATTGTTTTAAACAGAATGATTAAGTTCGGTGAGAAAATCTTGGTCCATGTTTGCTTTCTCTCCTTCAGAATGCATACAAACAAGAGTATAACAACTGGTTCAAGGGTATTGGATGGAGTCCTCTCGGTTCTCTGGATGTTGAAAAAGCTAAAAAGGCTGGAGATGCATTAAATGAAAAGAAATACCGTCAGCACCCAGACACCATCAAATTTACAAGTGTACCAGATTCAATACCAATGGTTTTAGCTCAGCACAACACCAAACAACTGAGTGATGTAAGGATTTTTTCATTATTAATGCAATATAGTGATTTTATTTTTTTACCATATTTATGATTTATATGTTACTTTCTGATATTCCATCTAAAAAAACCTTTAAATTTTAAAAACTGTAAAAATAGTAAAATTGCAATTTGTTGGTAAAAATTAAGCATTGTTGCATTGTCTCTGTTTGCTAACACTAATATTACCTACATTGTACTTGTCCACAATATTTGTTTATTTTTCCTTGCAGGTAACATATAAGCAAGAGGGTGAAAAAGTAAAACACAAATACACCCTGGATCCTGACGTTCCTCAGTTTATTCAAGCCAGGGTCAATGCCTTCAATTTGAGTGATGTGAGCATATAACCAGTACTTTGTTCAATAATATATTTATATGTCATTTACTTAATAGAAAAAATAACTTTTATTTATTCATGCTATGATACTGAATATAGAAATGCACAAGCTCTGAATTCAGATAACTTTTCACTTCTAGAAGTCAATGAATTTTGTGCTTGTGAAAGTAAATTTTTAAACTGTCTTGAGCACCCATGAACATAACCGCATTTCAGTGCTTTATTGCCATACTACTTGGATAGACTGAATGAGAAAACCAGCATGACTTATTATTCAAATTCCTATAGGTATGAAGACTTTTGTCGTTTTCATATAAACACATTGCATAGGGAAGCAGTACAAGTTCACTGTATGTTGCTCTGTGCTGCTGGTATTTTAAAAAAATTAACTCACCCAGTGGAAAGATAGTAATGCCTTCTTCTGGCATTCAGCTATTAGTCTGCCTGCTTTCCATCACTTCTTGCATCTGTCCAACACCGTAAAGATCTCCACTGATAGTATCAATTTTATTGCCTTAGTGATATTAAATTTTTTGGTGGCATTATCAGGCCTCCAGGAACTAGGTAGAAGCTGACATCTCCTTTAGTCCCATCCTGTCAAAATCCTAGAAATATTATTAGTCTGTCCAGACGCTAATTGCTAACAAAAAATCAGCCAGACTGCTTTCGTCAGTTGCTGAAGACTACAAGCTTGATTTTGAAGCTAAAAGGAGAAAATTTCTGAAGGTTCGGTCAAATGAAAAAGGGGGCTTCTTAGGCAAGTGCAAAAATGATACTGATAGAGTAAAAATTGCAAAAAATGTTATGGAGTTAATGATTTAACTGGATTAAACTGATTGTCTTGAAGGACTCTCCTAACTTAGTAGTAGATTTATCATACTGTAACTGTAGTTTGTGTACAGGTTAACATTTTTCTTTGCAATTGCAAAGACTAAACTGAATATTTTGATTCCTATAACTATAACAAAAATATAGGCTTAAACAACTTTGTTAAAATTGTAACATTGTGAACTCATACCTTTTTTCCCTATAAGTCTAACTACAAAGCAGACTGGAAAAAAACCATTGCCAAAGGGTATGACCTGAAACCAGATGCCATTCCTATTATTGCTGCTAAAGCTTCTCGAAATATTGCAAGTGATGTAAGTATGATTTACCTGAGGTGGAATACATACATCAACTGCCTTATGTCTTTCTGTAGTATATTATGCTATGAAGCATATACCGTATACATATAATAGTGTAGAGACACTTAGCTCTGAGAATTGAAACTCTTATGATACTGTGAAATAACAAGTGAATTCAGATATTTACATGAACCTCTGATAAAAACCCTCTTTCTTTGGAAATACATCGTAATGTGTGTGAGTGGTGGTAAGCTGGATGTGTTTGTTGTACGTGCTTCAAGGATTCACCAGCTTATTTGAAAGTTCCTTTGTTATAATTTGCCTCTGCTGTATTCTTAATTGCTGGAGACCTTTACTTCTACTTGTCTGGCATTCACGAGCTGTAAGGAAATATGGCTGTTTTCAGGCAGCTACATCAGTTGGCAATAGTAAAGCTTGGTGTGCCATCTGACACAAACTCTGAAAGGAAATTTGGAACACAGAAATATATTCACTAACTTTAGCAAAAGGCTGCAAATGACTTCCATTCCCCACTTAAACATGCCTCCCCCCCATAGCTGAATACCCGAATGTCCAGTTATTTGGTAGTCTCGGGCTTTTCAATTATATATTATTATGCTAGTCTTATAATTAAAAGCTGAATGTTCCTGGGTGTTAGAAGTCTATGGCAGTAAAATATAATATGGCAGAGGCAATGGCAAGGGAGGACATGTAACTACATATGCAGATTTAGATCTATACCAGGGTCAAGACAAGCAAAGAAATCCAGCAATCCACTTCTTTTTTTGACCTAAATAATCCTGTGCTGTCTGAAAAATAATTAATGAGTTTATAGAATGAACGGCAATTTTTAGAATACTGAGTTTCAAAGTATTGAAATTATCAAAAGTATGTTTTATCTTTCCAAAGTGGGTAAGGCTTTCTTTTCCTTTGTCTCTAGTACAAGTACAAGGAATCATATGAGAAAGATAAAGGCAAACAGGTTGGATACCGTAGCCTGCAGGATGATCCTAAACTTGTTCATTACATGAATGTGGCCAAAATACAGTCAGATCGTGAATACAAGAAGGATTACGAAGTCACCAAGACCAAATACCATACTCCTTTGGATATGTTCAGCGTGACAGCTGCCAAGAAAGCCCAGGAAGCGGTTACAAATGCTGGCTATAAACAGCTAATTCACAATTACACACTCTTGCCTGATTCTGTGAATTTGGAGCTATCGAGAAATGTGATGCAGCTTCAGAGTGATGTATGTAATGATTAATCAGCTGATTTTTTTCCTCTCAGAATGACTGTGTTACACTATTAACCTTTTAAGTCTAAAAGATGAACTATATTGGATTAACAGTAGATTGACATTAAATATCTGGTCTGGAACCCTGTATTTTCCAAAGATTATCAGAATTATGTGTAGCTGATAAGTTCTAAGGAACTTACCTAGTAAGTGACAACTTTCTTTGTTTCTCTACATACTTGGCTAATTCTCAGCAAATGA
Organism: Vanellus vanellus; assembly: GCF_965231255.1. Classification (NCBI taxonomy): domain Eukaryota; kingdom Metazoa; phylum Chordata; class Aves; order Charadriiformes; family Charadriidae; genus Vanellus; species Vanellus vanellus. Next base: position 2,307,805 of record NC_138910.1, read on the forward strand.
ACATGTTCTAATTCATGTATTTTTGTAGGTGGATTAGCAATTACAATGTGCTATTAGTGTGATTATTATTTGTATTGTTGGAGATCGTAGGTTATGTACACAGTGTAAATTCTGACTATTTTATTTAAGTTTACCCAAAATGTGCATTCTGTATGTTTGTAATATTCCTAGGAATTTGCGCCTTCTTTATTTTGTTCACTTTTCCTTCCTGCCTTTATCCTCCAACAGATGCATATGCCCCACATAAGAAGGATTCATAAAAACGCTTTGTAGTTTCCGTTAAGTTTTGTGACTCGTTTCCATTTTTTTTTCACTAGTGTGACTTCAGAGTCTGCTTGTTTATCCAGAAAGTATTTAGTTTAATCTGCATTATTTAACAGTCCTCTGACAAATTTGAAATTCCCCAAAACATTAATCATCTGATATTGAAATTGTTCTTCAGATAAAAAGCATTGTTTGGAGAGGATAATGTGCACATTCCCATTGGTCAACATATAGAGAAGCTGACCTTTAGACACTATTCTTTTAAAATACAGAAATTTTTGTCTCAAGTTTTTTGCTTCCCTGTTGTATTTTTAACTGCCTTGCTGAGCTGGATGAGCTTGCTTGGCTGCCTAACTCAGAATGTTTGCAAGGAGAGAAGCATGATACTTGACAAATTTTGCCCTGTATACACATACTATGAAAGTATGCGGTCTTTTTCTCAGACTCTGATATTCTCCCTGTTACTTCTAACAGTTCAGGAACAGGTTTTATTTTCACAGCATTCTTGTACCTTTATCTGTTCTAAAAGCCATGTTCTAAAGTGTGATTAAATGGGAATGGTGTCTATTCAAGATTGTGCAGAACCAGGCGATTAAGCAGTTGTTGTTGAAAGAATTTCTCTGAATTAATTCTACTGCAAACTCAGTCTACTAACAAACAAGAATGTAATTTAAAAAATCATTATATTTTTGTCAGATTTTCATATTTACCACTCAAAATTTGTTCTAAGGTCTGTGCATTTGGTTTGTAGTGAGAGTTCTACACAATGGTTTAGTGAAAAGAATTTCTTTATCCCTAACACATCAGTAGTTGTTAATGTTAAGCTAAGAATATAGAAAACAGTAGCAGTTATAACATATTTCTCTAAATTTTCCTACAAAAATGATGACCAGGAGAAGTTTTAAGGCTTTACGTGTTTTTATGTATATAGACATTCTAATTTTCCTAATCTCACTGTGGGTTTTGTTGTTTGTTTTTTAAAAGAATGTGTACAAAGCAGACTTTAATAACTGGTTGAGAGGAGTAGGCTGGATACCAATTCAGTCACTGGATGTAGAAAAGGCCAAAAAAGCTACAGAGATTCTCAGTGAAAAGAAGTATCGGCAGCACCCAGACAAACTGAAGTATTCTATTACAATGGATGCAATGGAGCAAGTGCTAGCTAAGCAAAATGCCAAGACCATGAATAAGGTGAGAATTTGTTCAGATGATCATGACTGTGCCAGAGATTGGGTCTTTATCTTGCAAAATTGTGGGACAGCTGCATTCCCGCTGAAGTCATCAGAATTTCAGATGGGTGTAGTGCTTTTCTTGGATAAGACTGGACACTAAGAGCTGATGGAAGCCTCAGGCTGTATTCATAATTAAGGAGTTTCATTTTCTGTTTATAAAGATTAAAGATTTGTCTTTTATGTTTGTGATTAAAGAGGTCTTCTCCAGATTTATAGTGCTTTGGTAACCTTTGCTCTTTTTCTGCAGGAAGCAGTATTCATAATCAGCAAGATGAAAAAACCCTGAAACTCTGTCCATTTTATACAGGTTTCCTTGAAAAGTGGAGCTCTTTAAATTTGTCTCTAGTTCTCTGGGACACCACTGATCCAAATTCCATGTTTGCCTTGGAAAGAGGGTGTGGGGAAAAAAAAAGATTTGTGCTTTGCATTAAAGCAGGGAACAATGCAGACTGAAAATGTTCAGTTTCAATATTTATTAATTATCAAAACTTGCTTTGCAAATTTTTAAAATAAAGTACTAAAGAAAGAGAAGGAATATAATATTGCCACTCAGCAGTTATATTTGTGAAGATTATTTGTAATGCTTATGGAACTTTATTGTACTGTAAAATATTATTTATTGCAAATGAGCAAAATGAAAGCCAGTTCTTATTTTATGAGTGCAATGCCTTTTCAATGCTAAATACGACTTTGTAATTGCAGAGGCTCTACACCGATAAATGGAACAAAGAGAAGACCAGCATTCATGTTATGCCAGATACTCCAGAAATTCTGCAGTCTAGAGTGAACCAGATCACCATGAGTAATGTGAGTTACCAGTGCTCACAGTGGGCATTCAATGTCTGCTGCAAAGAACAAAAATTGGTGTAATTTTAATGTCTTTTTTGAAAATACATAAATTCAGATGTAGGGTACTTCAGTTGTTCTGCCTTCATAATAGAGTACCTGTTCTTTTTTACATTTTAAATTAGAAACTATACAAAGCTGGATGGGAGGAAGACAAGAAGAAAGGTTATGACCTGCAGCCAGATGCAATTCCAATAAAAGCAGCCAAAGCCTCCAGAGACATTGCGAGTGATGTAAGTTTGATTGTGTGATAGTATGCAGAGTAGCTGCAAAGACAAGAAGAATGTTTTCAAAGTGCTCTGTTATGTGCAAATGTGGTTTTTTAAGCATCTTGACTTGTCTAAGTTTCAATTATATGCTTGATGGGATAAACCTTTGTAGTATTTGCTCTCCAGTAGAATAACACTGAATTGTGCTTCTTTGCTCTTTGTTCGGCAAGTTGCTGAGCTTCATGTGCCCGTGTTCAATGGGCTATTTTGAAGGACTAAGTATGTTTAAATGACTAAACCTGAGATCTTGTGGTTAGAAAGAACAAATATTTTCTGTTTTCAGAGGTAAAATTGAACTTAATACTGCATTTTTTTTGATTGAAGTTTTTGCTGTTCTTTCTTTTTCCTGCTGTCAGTATAAATACAAACTAGCCTACGAAAAAGACAAAGGAAAGCATATTGGGTTCCGCAGCCTTGAAGACGATCCCAAGTTGGTGCATTTCATGCAGGTGGCTAAAATGCAATCTGATCGTGAATACAAAAAAGATTATGAGAAGGCAAAGACTAATTTCCATACTCCAGTTGACATGTTCAGTGTTGTAGCAGCCAAGAAAGCACAGGAAGTGGCTACAAATGCAAACTACAAAAGCTTGATCCATACCTACAATGTTCTCCCTGATGCTATGAGTCTCGAATTGGCCAAAAACATGATGCAGATACAAAGCGATGTAAGTGAGAGATTCTTCAGTCTTTGCATTGTGAATACAATGATGCTCAGTTTATGAAAGCATACTGTAAGATAACTAGTACTATTTTCTTAGTGAAATTAGTTCAGTTATATACTAAAATGTAGTAAATGAAATGAGACCTTCAGCAATGATAGCCATTGCCTTTTTTTAAGGATCTGAAATATTATATTACACCTACTGCTAAAGAATTTGGGCTCAGAAATAAGTAATTTTATGTATAAAGTAAAATGGATATTTACTGCTTACGTGTCCCATCAGGGTCTTCAAGAGTAATATTGTGTGCAGGCCAAGACAGGAAAAGATGTTTTATCTTATACTTCCAAAAATATATCTTTTAGAAGAGGGGAAAACAGCTGACTGGCTATATTCTCAAATTTTCTGCAGTGTTTAACCTTTAGAGAAGGGGGCCTTTTTTTCTCAGTAGAGTGGTTCAAGAGGGCCTTAGCATGTAATCTCATGTGAGCAATCTATATACATTACAAGGACGATCTGAACACTGTATAGAAGGCAGAGTAATAAAATAGACACCACTGTAATGAATGTGTTTCTAAATAAACCTTGAATGCATCTTGATACTGTTTTCCTCTCTTTTGGAGTAAGTGCATTCAAAATCTAATGTACATTAAGCACAGAAAGAAGTGTCATGCTGTACAGACTTTTTCATGTATCTGATTCTTTTCTTTTCTTTCTGCTTCCAGAATCAATACAGAGCAGAATATGATGAAAGTATGAAGGGTGTTGGGTGGATGCCACTGGGCTCCCTGGAAGCTGAGAAGAACAAAAAAGCAATGGAAATTGTTAGTGAAAAGAAGTATCGCCAGCATCCAGACAAGCTGAAGTATTCCGTTCCTATGGATTCCATGAACATGGTCTTAGCTTTAAATAATGCTAAAATCATGGATGAGGTAAGAAAGTGTTCATCGAAATTCATTTAAGTTTTCAGAAGTAAGAACCAAACTGTACCTGATGTGGTGTCCTATTGTATGCATAGCTTTGGAAATTGTCAATTTTGGCAGCTTATGAATATGCTTCACTGTCATTGTATTTCTTCTCAATAGACCTTTGCTATACCTGAAAGCAAAGCATGACCCCAGTATTTCTAAGAAATACCTATAAAGGCAGACTGGGGGGTCACATTTTATTAATAAAGTTTATCCAACATAACTGAACGTAGTCTTGTAACAGTTTAAATCTAGGGGCTAAAAGTATTGGAGGGATCTGTTTCAGAAATAGGATTTTCTTTTAAACGTATCATCTGTTTCATCTGATGCCTGTTACATTAATATGAAATTGCTACATGATATGAATGCTTTTATAATGAGATATTTATTTTCTGATTCTCCTGCTGAACTGATGTAATCCACTGGTGTTCTTTAGAAATGTCTAGACTTCATGTGCATTGTAGTTACAGGGACCATGAGAATCTTCTGTGCACTTTCCTTAGCTCTCTTTCCTCTAAGAAAAGCTCTGTCGCCTCTCCAAACCGATACTTATTTTCCAGGAGATAAACTAATAATCCACCAGCTCTAACTACTTTTTTTGTAGACCATCTGACTTGGCTTTTAGTTGTGAGTTAACCCCGGTAGGTGGCTAAGCACCACACAGCCACTCGCTCACTTCCTCCGCTTCCCCCTGGTGGGACGGGGAAAGAGGAAATGCAGAGTAAAAGCAAGAAAACTTGTGGATCGAGATAAAAAATGTTTACTAAGCAAAGGTGAAGTGGAAGAAGACAGACAGAAACCAAAAAAACCCAAGTGATGCAAAAGCAATCACTCGCCACCTCCCACACTTAGATTGATGCCCAGCCAGTTCCCGAGCGAAAGATGTGTAACCTCTCTAAACCCTCTTTTCTCCCTTTTTATTTGCTGAACATGAGGGTATATGGCATGGAGTATTTCTTTGGTTACTTGAGTTCATCTGCCTGGTTATGTCCCCTCCCATCCTCTTGCACACCCTTCAGTCTATTCACTATGGGGGCAGAGAGAAACAGAGAAAGCCCTGATACGGTGGAAACGCTGTTCAGCAGCAGCTAAAACATTAGTGTGTTATCAGCATTGTTTTAGTCACAAATCTAAAACACAGCAGTGTTTGAGCTGCTATGAAGAGGGTTAACTCCATCCCAGCCAGACCCAGTGTATTTTGAAACCTATCGTTTCCTGCTGTTGAATGTACTTGAATACACTCTCTTAGACAAGCAATAAAATACACTGGCAAGATTGGTATTTCTTCCCCTTTTGTTTCAGCCTCACACAATTAACTCCATAAGAGCTATTCCTGATTCACACTGCTTTTAAGTGCCAAAATAAAAAGTCAGATGCTCTTACCATGTTAGTAGTTGCATCATTGTAAAGAAAGTTTATATTCCAAATAGGAAATATTCTTTTAAATAGTTTTATTTTATTTTTTGGTTCTGTTGACGTCTCTTTTTTTCTGTCCTTCTAGCACAAGTACAAACAAGCATGGGAAGAAGACAAAAAGAAAGTTCACATCACACCAGATATTCCACAGATTGCGTTAGCAAAAGTTAATGCATTTAATTTAAGTGATGTGAGTACTGTTAGTAAGACTAAGATTTTTTTTTTTTTTTATTAGAAATAAGTGAGATGCCAGCAGTCAGAAGTCTCCCTAATTCTCACTTTGCTAACCTGGAGTAACTTCATAAAAAGCTATTAATTTTCCTTTTCACCGCTTCCTTCCCCAAAATTAAATGCCAAAATTTACCAAGAAAAAGCCATAATATTTATAGTCAGATTATGAAGTGTTCATGTAGGTCATTAAAATATAATAGTTACTAACAAAAGAGTAGAATTTAAGTACTATCCATGTTTTTCCTGTATTTGTTACTTTATTTCCTCACGCACAAAGTTTTGTAGGGGATTCAAAATTCTTTCTTGCAGAGACAGTTTTTCAGGAGCCAGTTGTTAAATCTGCATATGCTAAATAAAGTATTGTTTGTAACTGTGCACATCTTTAATGTGCACAGAAAGAAACATATTTATCATATTTTTTTTTGAAGCTGACATCCTTATAGATGTAACTTTTCGCCAATATTTGTGCGTGTGGGAAACAAATGCAATTCATTGCTCTTTTGTTATAGACTACTCAGTGATTATAGTGCAGTCCAGCTGCATTGGTGTATGAATACTAGGGTTGGAGTTAATTTTGAAGGACTGTTCATCTCTGTGTGCCTGAGCGCCTTAAACAACTGTTCAAGGAGTACTAAACATATGAATAGTCTGTGTGTCAAGTTATATAAAATGAATAGAGTTTTATTTGAACTCTATTCTCTAAACTGCTGTGTTTTGCTTTTTTAAAGGATGTTTCTTTTCTTTTCACAGAAAATGTACAGACTTTCATTTGAAGAATCTAGGAAGAAAGGGTATGATCTCAGAGCTGATGCTATACCTATTAAAGCTGCCAAAGCTTCTAGGGATATTGCTAGTGATGTAAGTGCTTGAAAGAAAAAATTATCCATTTCAGATATTGTAAAACATTCCTTTCTTGACAGAATTCAATTTTATATGCCAATTATATGAAGTCTCTTTATTGTTTTGCTTGTAAATAATTCTGACATATTCAATTTATATTCTAATATATTTTGTAACAGACGTAAAGAACGATTTCTTTAGAAATTAGAAAGGTAAGGAGATATATGAGGGACTCAGAAGAAAAAAGTTCATTCTCAGTATGATGGTGCTTGGATACTTTACAAATATATGTTGTTTATTTGCAGTTTGGACAGAATGTTAAGAGGTCATTCTTAGAAATATCTGAAAAGAACAGATAGAGACTTAAATAATTTTTAGTGCTGTGGTACAATTATCTTTTTTCCTTTTGTGAAAATCCCATTAAATTTCTTGGTGCAGAGAATACAAGCTTCTGGAGTTGGGACCATTCTGAAATCCTCTGTGTTTCAGTGATGAGGGAGTTGCTGTGGCAGGGGTAAATCCAGCCTGAGAGGGGTGAAGTTAGGGCCTAAGGACATGTTATTTTTTTTAGGGCCGAAGGACATGGGGTTTTTTTCTACAACATAGGGGATGTTGCAGGCACTGCAAAATCAATTTGCTCTGCCACTGCTCTAAGTCTGAGGGGAAGATACTTCCATTCTGAGTTCTGTCCAAGCAGTAAGCATGAAGGAAAAAGGAATTGATACTTGATCTGTGTAGTTCATTGTCCAGTGTTGATCAGAGATTGAGGAACGGGTTAAGAATTTGAACTATTGGTTTTATTAAACAAAAAAATGCAGAAGATCTTGGGAAGTGTCTTGAATTTTTTAATGATTTGAACAAGTGAACCTAATGGAAGTGATGATTTGATCTTTGATTTTATGGTTAGTCTTTAGATGTGAACTCAAGTATTCTAAGTATGGTGCAGACTAACACGAAAATAGTTACCTAAGCCAAATATTGCAAGCAGGATAGCAATAGTAACAAAGAACTGTGTGGGTTAATGTATCCTGGTTCTAGTGTTTGTGATGATAGCTCATCTTAGAACTAATATGGGTATCTCTAAACTATAGAGTGAAAAGAATAAGAAGTTCTTTTCCAAAGAACCGTCTTCAGCAAACCAGATCTTATGTGTTCCTTTGCCTTTTGTTTTCTGTCAGTGTGTTTAATGTTTTCGTTGCGTCATTTATAATGAGATTAGAAACCAATTGAACCCCAGGTTACATTGAACTTTATGCAGGAGTAGAATAAACCATTGTAAAGAAATTTCATTTATTAAGAAAGTGTTTTAAATGTACTTCTATTAGAAGGGATGCTAGACATCTGTTTTGCTGTAGAGTGCACCCTAAAAGTAGATGCACAAAGCTTTGTGATGTTTTCTTAACAATGTAAAAATCTTATCTTAATCTGGGTTTTGTTTTTTTTTTTTTTTTCCTTAAAAGATAGATATTACTTATTCAACAAATGAAGTAGAATTAAAGTCTCTGTCTCTGTTCTTTTTACAGTATAAATACAAATTAGGTTATGAACAAGACAAGGGAAAACTTGTAGGCTTCCGCAGCCTTCAGGATGATCCCAAACTTGTCCATTATATGCAAGTGGCTAAGATGCAGTCTGATCGTGAATACAAGAAAGCTTATGAGGCAAGCAAGACACATTACCAAACGCCTTCCGATACACTCAGCATCGTGGCAGCTAAGGAGGCACAAGGTCGTGTAACCAATACTAACTACAAACGACTGATTCACCAGTATATGCTTCTACCAGATGCAATGAGTTTAGAACTGTACAGAAACATGAATCAGATACAAAGTAATGTAAGTTTCAGTTTACTTTCTGTCAGTCACAGCTGTGACTGTTTTTCCTGTTTTTTTCAGTATGTCTGTGTTTTGGAAACAGCAGAATTACTTTGTATTTGTAAATTGTAAACTTTCCTATTGTGTTCTGTTTGGCAGAATGAGTACAAGCAGGATTACAATGAGTGGTTCAAGGGTATCGGTTGGAGTCCTGCTGGTTCTCTGGATGTGGAGAAATCTAAGAAAGCCACAGAGATTGCAAGTGATCGGAAATACCGACAGCATCCCAGCATGTTCCCCTTTACAAAACAGAATGATGCCATGGACATGGTCCTTGCAAAGCAGAATGCAAATATAATGAACAAAGTGAGTATTTATGGGCAAAATTAGGCAAACATTCACATATAATCCATTTCAATAAACAGTCACCACCTTTACATAGCAGTGTTTCTCTAGGAAAAACAACTGTCACTTACAGGTTCCTCTTTTTTAATTTTTTTTTTTCTTAATGAAACACTGAGTTACTGTTAAATAGCATTGCTTAAATAAATCTTTTCATTTTTGTCATTGCTACCTGTCCAAGCTCTATTCTTCTCATTCTTGTATAGAAATTACTGGCCCTGAAAATCTTGATAGTTTGGCTTCATTAGAAGCAAGACTGGATCCTAATTCAGCTGATTCTGGATTAGCTCATTGCATAGCAAAATAAATCTAAGTCAGCACTTTTGTCTTTTTACTCATCCATATCTAAAATGAATGTATGGAAAGGTGAAAACCCTGAGTGAGTTACCCTTTGTCATTTGTATTAACACATCTGATGTTCCTTTTTTCAATAGCACGCTTATACTCAAGCTTGGGAGAAGGACAAAATTCAGGTTCATGTGATGCCAGATACACCAGATATTCTACAGGCAAAACAGAACAAGGCAAACTACAGTCAGGTAGAGTTTTTTAATACTTCCTATTTCATTTTAAATTAATATCTACTTTCTTCAAATTTAAAGGTGCCTGCCATTTCAAAATAAGTAATTTGTGTAAGTTAGAAGAAATAGAATGGGGGATTTTGGAACAGAGGCAAGAGTTTTTATGTTAGTAATATTTTCAGAGTAGCAATAAGTACCATCTCCAGGCTAGCAAAGTAACAGCCCAAATTACATTATCATGTATGGAAAATGTAAGTCCTGTTTTTGGAATGTGGATGTACGTAGTCCATACCCTATGCTTACCACAGAAAGCAATCGTGAAAAATTCCTTACTATAAAATTACAAGTTCATTGAGTGCATTTTTAATTTAACACATGGAATACAAATGACATGCAGCGATTCTCACTTTTCTGTCAGCTTTCAAATACAAGAAAGTGACAATTGTGCCAGTATAAAATACTTAGGTTTAGCTTTGCATGACTGCTCAGAGGCAAATGTTTTACTTGCAAGTGCTGGTACTTAAAGTCAGCTGCGCACAAACTGAATTGACTATTAAATAGCTACATTACAGCCTTATTAATTACAATTTTGTTAAGCCAATTGAAGAGTTTTCAGTTATCCCAGATATATATATTTCAAATTCCCCAGATACATTTCAAATCCCCAAGATAAGCTGTAGTAGGAAGCTGCTGCAATAAAGAAAAACTATTTAATCAATGGCCTAAGACTTGGAAGACCTGCGTTCCTTGCTTATCATTTTCCATTTCTCAGTTCCCATTCTAGTAGCCCTTCTCTCGTAACTGAAGCCTGTGAGGTGACTAGAATTTGGTAATCAGCATATCTAAATAGAAGGTGACATATGTATTACAAAGACCTTTTAATTAATGTTGTTTTCAATTTTAGAAACTATACAAGCTTGGCTGGGAGGAAATGATAAAGAAAGGCTATGACCTCACACCTGAAGCCATTTCAGTGAAATCTGCCAAAGCTTCAAGGGACATTGCAAGTGACGTAAGCAGCATTTGTAATTCAATATGAACTGCACTTTATCTAGTTGCTGTAACTGACAGCGTTGCACTAGATCCAGATACACCTCTCTGCTAAGGTGTGCCTTGGAACAGAAGGCAAAGCTGCTGACAAAACTCTTTCCTGATCTGTTCTTGTCAGTGAAGAAAACAATTTAAGGGTGGTTGCTCTGGCATCTTGACAATTCCAAAGATTGTGATCCGTCCACGAAGTGGCTAGGCATACAAAGTTAGGAGTTGTCTGCTCTTTTGGATGTTACATTTTCAGAATAGCAGCAAGTTTGATTCAGTTAGCTGATCCCAGTGCCTATACCGAGGAATCCCTTTTACAGCTCTGAAATAGATGTGGTAACACATGTATTGCTATACAACTCCTGCATTTATGGAAGAGATTTTATTAATTATTAGGAAATGTTTCCCATGCTTCATCATCTGCATCTTTCATTTTATTCATCAAATGAATGAATCATTTTATTCATCAAAATATTTCAGTGTGTCAGCCTTTGGGAGTTCTGAACAGTATGACTATATGAATCAGATGGCACAGGAGGTCGTCCTTATAGCTGTGCACTCTGCCTCTCCAGAGCCTGTTCATTCCCAGGGAGAGCATTCACTGACAACAAGTGATGCCTGTTAATCAAGGGGGTACTAAAACTTTCATGAGATGCCATAACAAGATGGTCATTTCATTGGTAATGACAAACATTGAACTGATTGAATATATTGATATTTTGCCTGTATATTTTACTGTTGTCTGTTTCATAATGTAATTTCAATAATTCAATCTTTATAATTTTAGTACAAGTACAAGGAAGGTTACCGCAAGCAGCAGGGACATCACATTGGATTCCGCAGCTTACAGGATGATCCGAAGATGTTGTGGTCTATGCAAGTAGCTAAGATGCAGAGTGAGAGGGAGTACAAGAAAGATTTTGAAAAGTGGAAGACAAAGTTTAATATGCCTGTGGATATGTTAGGCTTCCTTCTGGCTAAGAAATGTCAGGAACTGGTTAGTGATATAGACTACAAACGGATACTACACCGCTGGACTTGTCTGCCAGACCAGAATGATGTCACCCAGGCAAAGAGGGTCTACGAGCTGCAGAGCGATGTAAGTTTCCTCTGGATTTAATTAATTTATTTTTTTATAAGACATTTACTGCTATTGACAAGTGTCTTTAGTAACTCTCTTTTGATGTCAGTATAGATCAGACTGAAACTAAAGTATCAGTTAGTCTTTTAATATTATTTAGTAAATGAACAGGGAAATGATCCAGTATGGTTTTGATTTTTTTCCTTAACAGAATCTATATAAGTCAGATCTACAGTGGCTCAGAGGCCTCGGATGGAGTCCTTTGGGATCTTTGGAGTCTGAAAAGAACAAGAAAGCTTCTGAAATACTGAGTGAAAAGAAGTACCGGCAGCACCCAGATACTATTAAGTTCACAAGTATCCCAGATGCCATGGATATCGTTTTAGCAAAATCTAATGCCAAAAATAGAAGTAATGTAAGTTGCCTCTAGAGACAGAACATGATTCGATAAATGAATGCATTGGTGTACATTTGTTAAAAAGATCTCCATATCAGAACATTTGCTTAAAATATAAAAATATCGGATGTTTACAATCAGTGTGTTACTGCTCAGTTGTCAAGAAGTAATAATAGCCTTATTCAGAAGATTAAGGTCTTTAGTGTTGTATAACTTAGTAATAACTGCAAATAAGACACTTACTATGTAGTACGTAAATCTGTTGTCATAATGCTGTTTCCTTGACATTTCATGGATGTAAGAAGAAAAAAAAAGGTGGTATTTCAGTAAGAAGAAGTTATATTATTTGATTTAAATACCTTGCATTGCTTATGCTTGCATAATACCTCTTTGCTTTGCTATTGTAGAGAAAAGCTAAGCTGCATTGACTGCTACGCGTGTGAGCCTTTTGTCAGACAAGGTATTTTTGTTTGTGTCTCTTTTCAGATACTGTATAGAGAAGCCTGGGACAAAGACAAGACTCAGGTTCACATCATGCCTGATACTCCTGAAATTTTGCTGGCTAAAGCAAACTTAATTAACACAAGTGATGTAAGTGTGTCTCTACAAATATTTTTTTTAATGGAATTTGAGATGACCCCTTGTGGCTTTAGTTTAAAATGCAGTAGAGTAATTCTGCAATTCTAACAGCTGTAAACACACCTGTGATCTTTCTTTTCCTGTGAAAATTGTTATGCACTGAGAAGCCTGAGTGGAATATAAAGTGGAAGCAGAGTTGCTAGAATATAAAAAATACCAAGAAAATATTCAACACAGGTTATCAGTTTCCTCTTTCATCCCTACTGATCATATTAACATTGTAGATATGTGTTCAGTACTTTTTAGTAAGCCTGTCATTCTTGTTAAAATGCCTGGTTATATTGAATTCCCTCTTTAGAACTACATAGGATTACGTAATTTACATCAAATTACTGGTTATAATGGAACAAATATAGACTACATGCAAAGGTAAAGAAAAGTTAGCAGCTCTATCATAAGAACTCAAGAAGACAAAAATAATAGCAATTGAAATTGGGTGTAGCGAATCATGGGGTTGGATTATTCACCTCTATAGAAGACTATGAATCATTCAGATTAGTAAATTAAGTAAAAGAAAATTTTGATCCCAAATGAGTTAATCAAAACTCATGCAGATAGTAATTTTTAAATATTTTATATCATCAGTTACAAAATAGACATTATTAAAAGCTATGGAATTTGATTTGATGAATGAAACTTTTGGAATCTCATACTTTATTTTCAATAATCAAGGGAACAAAGTTGTAGTATCGAAAAACTCGCTAGAGAGCTTTATTTACAATAATTACTTTGAATCCTTCTCCAACAGAAACACTACAAGTTAGGATATGAAGAATTGAAGAGGAAAGGCTACGATCTTCCTCCTGATGCTATACCCCTCGCATCAGCAAAGGCATCCAGAGACATAGCTAGTGAAGTAAGTCTTATGGAGTGAAAACAATAGTGGGGCATACAGCTGGTACCCATTTTTGGATGAAGATATCTATTATTTAAAAGGAGGACAGGTGTAAAATCTTAAAAGGCACATATTCCCGCCCTCATCAGAGGTTGTAAAATTCTTAATGGTGTAAAGTTAATTAAGTTAAATGCAAAAATTTATGAGATATAACAATTGAATATAACAATTAAAAAATCAGTGAAAATCCGGGCATGCAATAAAAACACTTGAAAAGTTGGAAAAATACGGAAAAATTTGAAATATGTAATGTAAAAATTGTAACCACTATATTAACAACAGAGAAATATAAATCGCACCTTGATAAAGAGGAGATAATTGTTGCTTTTGCATTCAAATAGTACAAATACAAAACTGCGTACCGAAAGCAGCTTGGCCACCACATAGGGGCCCGAAACATAGAGGATGATCCGAAGATGATGTGGTCGATGCATGTAGCCAAGATCCAGAGTGACAGGGAGTACAAGAAAGCCTTTGAGAAGTCCAAGACTCACTTCAGTAGCCCAGTGGACATGCTGGGAATCGTGTTGGCCAAGAAATGTCAGGAGTTGGTCAGCGACATTGATTACAAGCACCCTCTGCATCGGTGGACCTGTCTGCCAGACCAGAACGATGTTGTACAAGCCAAGAGAGTGTATGACCTTCAGAGTGATGTAAGTTGTTTTTTACTGGCTGTGTGAAACTCAGAATTCTGTCTTGTGTTCTGTCCTGTTAATGGAGAAGGTCCAGGTGGGGAGCATAAGTCTAGGCTGGTTCTGTGAGACTGAGACTGTGTTGTGGCCGTAGTACCTTGCTGAGAGTTGGTGCAGTGAAGGGTCAGGGATGTAGTTGGTGTGGGGTCACACTTTATGGTCACAGAAGAGTCCTGTGTTGCCTTGAACGTTTGGTGGGGAGGGTTGCTGCAGGTGGCTAGAGTTCTTTACGTAATGGGAGTCCCTTTGTGGTGGCTGGTAGGTAGATGCAGGGGGTTGTGTTTTGGTAGGCAGAGCTTCCCTTGGCAGGAGGAGTGGTTGCATGCAGTAAGGAGGTTGCTGAGCTGCTTTGTGTCCTTGCCTGTCTTTCAGAATGTGTACAAGTCCGACCTTCAGTGGCTGAGAGGCATTGGCTGGTCCCCAAGTGGTTCGCTGGACGATGAGAAGAATAAGAGGGCGAGTCTCATCCTGAGTGACAAGAAGTATCGGCAGCACCCAGACACCATCAAATTCACGAGCCTTCCTGACTCGATGCCTATGGTTCTGGCAAAGCACAACTCTGAAATTATGAACCAGGTGAGGTTTCCTTGTGTTTGCCACCTGAAGGAAAGGAGCGCCTCCCTTTCCCAGGATGCTGGGCTCTCTCCTTCCAGGGCTTAGTTTTTGCAAGTGGGATGTTGCATCCTCTTGCATCAGGGATTTGTGTTCCTTGTTCTCGATCAAATTGTATTTGGTGTGGTTGGAGCAGCGTTTAGGTGCATTGTGGGAAAGAAACGGGTGAAGCGTTAGAAGGTTTTGTGACAAGAGAAGGTGTGCCTGAGTCAGTGCAAAGTAGTGTCCCCTTGCCTCAGTTCCATGAGCTAGTTGGCTCTTTGAGTTTGTTGGCCTGTGCTTGCATGATCTTATTTCATGTTGCGCTCATTTTTTTTCAGCGCTCGTACACAAAAGCATGGGAGAAGGATAAAACCAGCGTTCACATTATGCCGGATACACCTGGTATTTTGCTAGCCCAGCAGAACAGAGTGAACTTCAGTGAGGTAGGTGTTTGAGATGGGGTTACGTGTCCATCCCTGGACGCTGCTGTTGCCTGGGAAGAAGTGTTGTTTGAGGGGAACGCTTGTTTTTCTTTCAGAAACTGTACAAGCTTGCGATGGAGGAAGAGAAGAAAAAGGGCTATGACATGCGGGCAGATGCCATTCCGATCAAGTCTGCTAAAGCTTCCAGAGATATTGCCAGTGAAGTAAGTACACAGGAGACCTTGGCAGCACAGTGTGTCAGACAGTTTCCAGGTGCCTGTGGTTGAAGGCCAGGGTTTGCAACCTTAGCCCCATGGAGGCAACAAATCTCTTACCTGTCATAGCCATTCAGCTGGTCTGTAAATGTGTTGTTTCTGTAGGGTGTGCGTGTAGCTGTCCTTGCATGTTATGGGTGCGTGGTCTTGCGAGGGCATGTTGTGAAGAGAGAGACTGTGGGAGCTGGGTGATGGACGTAATCCAAAGCAGTGTCCCTCCTCATGCAGCAGACTGTTCTTGTGAGGTGGTGTGCTGCCCTCCGTGCTGCCAGTCTGCACGCCCCTGATGTTGCTGCTGCACAGCTCAGCTGGACACAAGGAAAGAAAAGGCAAATGAAGTTTTGTGTTCTGACCTGGGTATTTGTCATTTGTGTCTGGCCTGGGGGCAGGTCCGGTCACTGTAGGCCAATCATTACTGTGCTGCAGAGCATCTTCTCAGTCCTTATCTTTGCAGGAGCCGAATTTACTCTCTCATGTAAGGTTCTGCAGTTCAGGTTTGTTCCCTTCCTGTAGAGAGATGAGCTCAATCTCCCGTCAGTCTTACTTGACATTTCAGAGAGAGATGAGGGAGAAAGCGTCATGTTGCCTCTTTCACTTTCCCAAGCTTAGTGGCTGAAGGACACACACAGGGCTGGGTGAATGAGTCCCGAGCACTGTGCAGGAGAGCCTGGCACAAGGGAGTGTGTCAGCTGCTGTGTGCTGTGCGGGTGAGTGCAGTCAGGTCTGTGCAGGATGAGGCCCAGGTTGCCTGCTTGAGCAGACGGGTGGTTTTCGCCGAGTTTTGCATCCCCGCAGCTGAGCTTTTCTCTCCATGGGGATGCTTAGGTTGTGTGGAGACCCTGTGTGCTGGCGTGCATCGCTCCTGGTTCCCAAGCTAGCTGGGTTGGAGTTTCCGTGTGGTCCTCCGTGGGCCTCCTGTGGCCCAGTGTAGGTGTGGGGTGGTATGGAGGTGTAGGACACAGCAGAGATATGGTGAGCTTAGACGCCCCTTCACATGGTGATGTTGCCAGGCTCCATGAGCAAAGCTCTTGCTCCCTGGTGCTGCTACAGAATAGTGTCAGAAGGGGGAAGAGGTGACGTGCAACTGACTGAGCTTCTTTCACCCTACAGTACAAGTATAAAGAAGGTTATCGCAAGCAGCTTGGCCACCACATAGGGGCCCGAAACATAGAGGATGATCCGAAGATGATGTGGTCGATGCATGTAGCCAAGATCCAGAGTGACAGGGAGTACAAGAAAGCCTTTGAGAAGTCCAAGACTCACTTCAGTAGCCCAGTGGACATGCTGGGAATCGTGTTGGCCAAGAAATGTCAGGAGTTGGTCAGCGACATTGATTACAAGCACCCCCTGCATCGGTGGACCTGTCTGCCGGACCAGAACGATGTTGTACAAGCCAAGAGAGTGTATGACCTTCAGAGTGATGTAAGTTGTTTTTTACTGGCTGTGTGAAACTCAGAATTCTGTCTTGTGTTCTGTCCTGTTGATGGAGAAGGTCCAGGTGGGGAGCATAAGTCTAGGCGGGTTCTGTGAGACTGAGACTGTGTTGTGGCTGTAATATCTTGCTGAATTCTAGGGTCATAGAATGCTTTGGGTTGGAAGTGGTCTTATAAATCACCTAGTTCCAACCTCCGTGCCATGGGCAGGGATATCTTGCAGTAAATGATGTTGCTCAAAGCCCCGTCCAACCTGGCCCTGAACACTTCCAGGGAGGCAGCATCCTCAGCTTCTCTGGGTAACCTGTCTAGTGTCCCACCACCTTCACAGTAAAGAATTTCTTTCTAATGTCTAATCTAAATCTAACGTCCTCCAGTTTAAAACAATTACCCCTGCATTTCCATCGAAAAGAAATTTTTCAATTTCTACCTTTCTCATCAAGCCCTCTTTAATTTCTCATTTTACAGTTCATGAGAGATCTCAGCAGTCCTGCTTTCTTTTTGCTGGGATATTGTCAACAATGGACAGGGATGAAGTTGTTGTTGGTCCATACTTTATGGTCACAGAAGAGTCCTGTATTGCCTTGAGCATTTTCTGGGGAGGGTTGCTGCAGGGAGCTAGAGTTTGAATGGCAGGGGAAGAGCAACAAAGTCAAATACTTTCTTGAAAGACCAACAGTGGGCAAAGGCAAGCCATGTGTGGGGTTGTGAATGTATGAGAGCCATAGGTAGTGAGGTATAAGGCTCCTCCCATGCCTGTGCTAGCTGAAGATTGCTGGATGGGGTAGGTTTTTCCGATGGAGACTAAGAAAATGTTGGAGGGAAGGCTTTTTGGGTTGCTTGGCACCTGCTTGTGCTATTGTAGGCACGGGGAGCCAGGTTGTGGGGAGCTGAGCTTCATGGGCGTCCCTTTGTGGTGGCTGGTGGGTAGATGCAGGGGGATGCATTTTGGCAGGTAGAGCTTCCCTTGGCAGGAGGAGTGGTTGCATGCAGTAAGGAGGTTGCTGAGCTGCTTTGTGTCCTTGCCTGTCTTTCAGAATGTGTACAAGTCCGACCTTCAGTGGCTGAGAGGCATTGGCTGGTCCCCAAGTGGTTCGCTGGACGATGAGAAGAATAAGAGGGCGAGTCTCATCCTGAGTGACAAGAAGTATCGGCAGCACCCAGACACCATCAAATTCACGAGCCTTCCTGACTCGATGCCTATGGTTCTGGCAAAGCACAACTCTGAAATTATGAACCAGGTGAGATTTCCTTGTGTTTGCCACCTGAAGGAAAGGAGCGCCTCCCTTTCCCAGGATGTTGGGCTCTCTCCTTCCAGGGCTTAGTTTTTGCAAGTGGGATGTTGCATCCTCTTGCATCAGGGATTTGTGTTCCTTGTTCTCGATCCAATTGTATTTGGTGTGGTTGGAGCAGCGTTTAGGTGCGGTGTAGGAAAGAAACGGGTGAAGCGTTAGAAGGTTTTGTGACAAGAGAAGGTGTGCCTGAGTCAGTGCAAAGTAGTGTCCCCTTGCCTCAGTTCCATGAGCTAGTTGGCTCTTTGAGATTGTTGGCCTGTGCTTGCATGATCTTATTTCATGTTGCGCTCATTTTTTTTCAGCGCTCGTACACAAAAGCATGGGAGAAGGATAAAACCAGCGTTCACATTATGCCGGATACACCTGGTATTTTGCTAGCCCAGCAGAACAGAGTGAACTTCAGTGAGGTAGGTGTTTGAGATGGGGTTACGTGTCCATCCCTGGACACTGCTGTTGCCTGGGAAGAAGTGTTGTTTGAGGGGAACGCTTGTTTTTCTTTCAGAAACTGTACAAGCTTGCGATGGAGGAAGAGAAGAAAAAGGGCTATGACATGCGGGCAGATGCCATTCCGATCAAGTCTGCTAAAGCTTCCAGAGATATTGCCAGTGAAGTAAGTACACAGGAGACCTTGGCAGCACAGTGTGTCAGACAGTTTCCAGGTGCCTGTGGTTGAAGGCCAGGGTTTGCAACCTTAGCCCCATGGAGGCAACAAATCTCTTACCTGTTGTAGCCATTCAGCTGGTCTGTAAATGTGTTGTTTCTGTAGGGTGTGCGTGTAGCTGTTCTTGCATGTTATGGGTGCGTGGTCTTGCGAGGGCATGTTGTGGAGAGAGAGACTGTGGGAGCTGGGTGATGGACGTAATCCAAAGCAGTGTCCCTCCTCATGCAGCAGACTGTTCTTGTGAGGTGGTGTGCTGCCCTCCGTGCTGCCAGTCTGCACGCCCCTGATGTTGCTGCTGCACAGCTCAGCTGGACATAAGGAAAGAAAAGGCAAATGAAGTTTTGTGTTCTGACCTGGGTATTTGTCATTTGTGTCTGGCCTGGGGGCAGGTCCGGTCACTGTAAGCCAACCATTACTGTGCTGCAGAGCATCTTCTCAGTCCTTATCTTTGCAGGAGCCGAATTTACTCTCTCATGTAAGGTTCTGCAGTTCAGGTTTGTTCCCTTCCTGTAGAGAGATGAGTTCAATCTCCCGTCAGTCTTACTTGACATTTCAGAGAGAGATGAGGGAGAAAGCGTCATGTTGCCTCTTTCACTTTCCCAAGCTTAGTGGCTGAAGGACACACACAGGGCTGGGTGAATGAGTCCCGAGCGCTGTGCAGGAGAGCCTGGCACAAGGGAGTGTGTCAGCTGCTGTGTGCTGTGCGGGTGAGTGCAGTCAGGTCTGTGCAGGATGAGGCCCAGGTTGCCTGCTTGAGCAGACCGGTGGTTTTCGCCGAGTTTTGCATCCCCGCAGCTGAGCTTTTCTCTCCATGGGGATGCTTAGGTTGTGTGGAGACCCTGTGTGCTGGCATGCATCGCTCCTGGTTCCCAAGCTAGCTGGGTTGGAGTTTCCATGTGGTCCTCCGTGGGCCTCCTGTGGCCCAGTGTAGGTGTGGGGTGGTAATGAGGTGTAGGACACAGCAGAGATATGGTGAGCTTAGACGCCCCTTCACATGGTGGTGTTGCCAGGCTCCATGAGCAAAGCTCTTGCTCCCTGGCGCTGCTACAGAATAGTGTCAGAAGGGAGAAGAGGTGACCTGCAACTGACTGAGCTTCTTTCACCCTACAGTACAAGTATAAAGAAGGTTATCGCAAGCAGCTTGGCCACCACATAGGGGCCCGAAACATAGAGGATGATCCGAAGATGATGTGGTCGATGCATGTAGCCAAGATCCAGAGTGACAGGGAGTACAAGAAAGCCTTTGAGAAGTCCAAGACTCACTTCAGTAGCCCAGTGGACATGCTGGGAATCGTGTTGGCCAAGAAATGTCAGGAGTTGGTCAGCGACATTGATTACAAGCACCCTCTGCATCGGTGGACCTGTCTGCCGGACCAGAACGATGTTGTACAAGCCAGGAAAGTGTATGACCTTCAGAGTGATGTAAGTTGTTTTTTACTGGCTGTGTGAAACTCAGAATTCTGTCTTGTGTTCTGTCCTGTTGATGGAGAAGGTCCAGGTGGGGAGCATAAGTCTAGGCTGGTTCTGTGAGACTGAGACTGTGTTGTGGCCGCAGTACCTTGCTGAGAGTAGGTGCAGTGAAGGGTCAGGGATGTAGTTGGTGTGGGGTCACACTTTATGGTCACAGAAGAGTCCTGTGTTGCCTTGAACGTTTTGTGGGGAGGGTTGCTGCAGGTGGCTAGAGTTCTTTACGTAATGGGAGTCCCTTTGTGGTGGCTGGTAGGTAGATGCAGGGGGTTGTGTTTTGGTAGGCAGAGCTTCCCTTGGCAGGAGGAGTGGTTGCATGCAGTAAGGAGGTTGCTGAGCTGCTTTGTGTCCTTGCCTGTCTTTCAGAATGTGTACAAGTCCGACCTTCAGTGGCTGAGAGGCATTGGCTGGTCCCCAAGTGGTTCGCTGGACGATGAGAAGAATAAGAGGGCGAGTCTCATCCTGAGTGACAAGAAGTATCGGCAGCACCCAGACACCATCAAATTCACGAGCCTTCCTGACTCGATGCCTATGGTTCTGGCAAAGCACAACTCTGAAATTATGAACCAGGTGAGGTTTCCTTGTGTTTGCCACCTGAAGGAAAGGAGCGCCTCCCTTTCCCAGGATGTTGGGCTCTCTCCTTCCAGGGCTTAGTTTTTGCAAGTGGGATGTTGCATCCTCTTGCATCAGGGATTTGTGTTCCTTGTTCTCGATCCAATTGTATTTGGTGTGGTTGGAGCAGCGTTTAGGTGCAGTGTAGGAAAGAAACGGGTGAAGCGTTAGAAGGTTTTGTGACAAGAGAAGGTGTGCCTGAGTCAGTGCAAAGTAGTGTCCCCTTGCCTCAGTTCCATGAGCTAGTTGGCTCTTTGAGTTTGTTGGCCTGTGCTTGCATGATCTTATTTCATGTTGCGCTCATGTTTTTTTCAGCGCTCGTACACATCAGCGTGGGAGAAGGATAAAACTAGCGTTCACATTATGCCGGATACACCTGGTATTTTGCTAGCCCAGCAGAACAGAGTGAACTTCAGTGAGGTAGGTGTTTGAGATGGGGTTACCTGTCCATTCCTGGACACTGCTGTTGCCTGGGAAGAAGTGTTTGAGGGGAATGCTTGTTTTTCTTTCAGAAACTGTATAAGCTTGCGATGGAGGAAGAGAAGAAAAAGGGCTATGACATGCGGGCAGATGCCATTCCGATCAAGTCTGCTAAAGCTTCCAGAGATATTGCCAGTGAAGTAAGTACACAGAGCCCTTGGAGGCATGCTCTCCTCAGTCTTTCTTGAGACTTCAGAAAGAGACAGGGGAAAAAGTCATAGATCATGGAATCATGGATTGATTAGATTTGGAAGGGACCTGGAAGGTCACCTCGTTCCAACCCACCCTTCCCTGGGCAGGGACACCTTCCACCAGCCCAGGTTGCTCCAAGCCCCGTCCAACCTGGCCTTGAACACCTCCAGGGATGGGGCAGCCACAGCTTCTCTGGATGACCTGCACCAGGGGCTCACCACCCTCACAGTGAAGAATTTCTTCCTAGTATCTATTTTACATCTCCCTTCTTTCAGTTTAAAACTGTTTCCCCTTGTTCTATCGCTCCACTCCCTCATCAGAGTCCCTCCTCAGCTTTTCTGTAGCCCCTTTAGGCACTGAAAGGGGTTATAAAGTTTCCCCAGAGCCTTCTCTTCTCTAGGCTGAACAACCCCAAGTCTCTCAGCCTGTCTTCATAGAGGGGATGCTCCATCTCTCTGATCATCTTTGTGGCCTCCTTTGGTCCTGCTCAAGCAGGTTCTTGACTTTGCTATGCTGGGGGCTCCTGAGCTGAACACAGTGCTCAAGGTGGGGTCTCTATGAGACCAGAGCAGTGGGGGAGAATCTCCTCCCTTGACCTGCTAGCCACACTTCTTTTGGTGCAGGCCAGGCTACGATTTGCTTTCTGGGCTGCAAGCGCACAATGCTGGCTCATATTCATTTTTTCTTCCACTGATACCCCAAGTCCTTCCCTGCAGAGCTTCTCTCAGTGCACTCATCACCCAGCCTGTATCCACATTTGGGATTGCCTCGGCCCAGGTGCAGGACCTTGCACTTGACCTTGTTGAACTTCATGAGGTTTGCATGGGCCCACCTTGCTAGCCTGTCAGGGTCCCTATGGATGGGATCCCTTCCCTCTTGAGTGTCAACCACATCACTCAGCCTGGTGCCATCTGCAAACATGCTGAGGGTGCACTCAATCCCACTGTCTATGTCCTCGACAAGTATGTTAACTAATACTGGTCCCGGTACAGACCCCTGAGGGACACCACTCATCACTGGTCTCTACCTGGACATCTAGCCACTGGCTGCAAGTCTTTGAGTGCAACCATCCAGCCAGTTCCTTATCCACCAAGTGGTCCATCCATCAAATCCATGTCTCTCCATTTTAGAGACAAGAGTACTGTGTGAGACAGTATCAAATGCTTTGCACAAGTCTAGGTAGATGATGGCAGTTGCTCTTCCTTTATCCACCAATGCTGTAATCCTGTTGTAGAAGGCCACCAAATTTGTCAGGCACAGTTTGCCCTTAGTGAAGCCATGTTGGCTCTCACCAGTCAGCTCTCTGTTTTCCATGTGCCTTAGCATAGTTTCCAGGAGGATCTACTCCATGATCTTGCCAGGAACAGAGGTGAGACTGACTGGCGTGTAGTTCCCCAGGCCTTACTTTTTTCCCTTTTTAAATATGAGGGGTATGTTTCTCCTTTTCCAATCACTGTGAACGTCACTGGTCTGACACGACATTTGAAGTGTGATGGATAGTGGCTTAGCAACTTAATCTGCCAGTTCCCTCAGGACCCGTGGATGCATCACATCAGGTCCCATAGACTTGTGTGCACTCAAGTTCCTTAGACAGTCTTGAACCTGGTCTTCTCCTATGGTCGGCAGTACTTCATTCTCCCAGTCCCTGCTTTTGGATTCAGTGAATTGGGCAACATGGATAGAGAACTTGCTGGTGAAGATCAAGGCAAAAAAGTTGAGTAACTCAGTCCTCTCCATGTTGGTTGTAGCTGGGTCTCCCATTTCACTCATCACGGTGAAACTAGGAGAGGCCAAGGGGTGCAGTTTCTTTCATTTTCCTTTGTTGTCCCGTGTACCTGAAGAAACTCTTCTTGTTATTTTTTATGTCCCAGCCAAGTTCAGCTACAACTGTGCCTTGGCTTCCCTGATCTCCTCCCTGTACTCGCAGGCCATGTCCCTATGATCAGCCCAGGATGTGTATCCCTGCCCCCACTGCCTATGCACTTTGTTTTTGTGGTTTAGTTTGGCTAAGAGGTCTCAACTTAGCCAAGCCGGCCTCCTGCCTCCCCTGCCTGACTTCCTGAATGTGGGGACTGAGAGCTCTTTTGCCCTAAGAATGTCTTTAAAAACCTCGCAGCTCTCATTCATTCCTTTATCTCTGAGGGCAGTTCTCCAAGGGATCCCATTCACTAGCACCCTAACCAGCTGAAAGTTGGCCTTCCTTAGGTTTAGGTGACTGACTCTAATTTTTACCTGTCCTGTACCCCTCAAGATTGAGAATTCTATGAGGGCATGATTGGTGCAGCCTGGGGTACCTCCAGTCTTCACCTCTTCGATAAGTTCTTCCTCATAGTGAGTAACAGGTCCATCAGTGCCTCTCCTCTGGTCGAGCTCTCTATTACCTGTACTAGGAAGTTGTCCTCAATGCACTCCAGTAGTTTCCTGGACTGCGTGCAGTTTGCTGTGCTGCTTTTCCAGCAGATGTCCAGGTGGCAGAAGCCCTTATCAGGATCAGGGTCATTGAGTATGGTACTTGTTGCAACTGAAGAAAGATCTTGGCCTCAACCTCCTGTCCTTGATCGGGTGTCCTATAGTAGGCAGCAATCACAAAAATTCCTTTATTTGCTTCGTCTCTAATTTTCACCCATAACCTCTCGACATGTGCATTGCTGAAAAAGTAGTCTTACCTCTTTCACTTTCCCAAGCTTAGTGGCTGAAGGTGTACAGCTAAGGACACACACAGGGCTGGGTGAATGAGTCCCGAGCGCTGTGCAGGAGAGCCTGGCACAAGGGATTGTGTCAGCTGCTGTGTGCTGAGCGGGTGAGTGCAGTCGGGTCTGTGCAGGATGAGGCCCAGGTTGCCTGCTTGAGCAGACCGGTGGTTTTCGCCGAGTTTTGCATCCCTGCAGCTGAGCTTTTCTCTCCATGGGGATGCTTAGGTTGTGTGGAGACCCTGTGTGCTGGCATGCATCGCTCCTGGTTCCCAAGCTAGCTGGGTTGGAGTTTCCGTGTGGTCCTCCGTGGGCCTCCTGTGGCCCAGTGCAGGTGTGGGGTGGTATGGAGGTGTAGGACACAGCAGAGATATGGTGAGCTTAGACGCCCCTTCACATGGTGATGTTGCCAGGCTCCATGAGCAAAGCTCTTGCTCCCAGGCGATGCTGCAGAATAGTGTCAGAAGGGAGAAGAGGTGACGTGCAACTGACTGAGCTTCTTTCACCCTACAGTACAAGTATAAAGAAGGTTATCGCAAGCAGCTTGGCCACCACATAGGGGCCCGAAACATAGAGGATGATCCGAAGATGATGTGGTCGATGCATGTAGCCAAGATCCAGAGTGACAGGGAGTACAAGAAAGCCTTTGAGAAGTCCAAGACTCACTTCAGTAGCCCAGTGGACATGCTGGGAATCGTGTTGGCCAAGAAATGTCAGGAGTTGGTCAGCGACATTGATTACAAGCACCCTCTGCATCGGTGGACCTGTCTGCCGGACCAGAACGATGTTGTACAAGCCAGGAAAGTGTATGACCTTCAGAGTGATGTAAGTTGTTTTTTACTGGCTGTGTGAAACTCAGAATTCTGTCTTGTGTTCTGTCCTGTTGATGGAGAAGGTCCAGGTGGGGAGCATAAGTCTAGGCGGGTTCTGTGAGACTGAGACTGTGTTGTGGCCGTAGTACCTTTGGCCGTAGTACCTTGCTGAGAGTTGGTGCAGTGAAGGGTCAGGGATGAAGTTGGTGTGGGGTCACACTTTATGGTCACAGAAGAGTCCTGTGTTGCCTTGAACGTTTTGTGGGGAGGGTTGCTGCAGGTGGCTAGAGTTCTTTACGTAATGGGAGTCCCTTTGTGGTGGCTGGTAGGTAGATGCAGGGGGTTGTGTTTTGGTAGGCAGAGCTTCCCTTGGCAGGAGGAGTGGCTGCATGCAGTAAGGAGGTTGCTGAGCTACTTTGTGTCCTTGCCTGTCTTTCAGAATGTGTACAAGTCCGACCTTCAGTGGCTGAGAGGCATTGGCTGGTCCCCAAGTGGTTCGCTGGACGATGAGAAGAATAAGAGGGCGAGTCTCATCCTGAGTGACAAGAAGTATCGGCAGCACCCAGACACCATCAAATTCACGAGCCTTCCTGACTCGATGCCTATGGTTCTGGCAAAGCACAACTCTGAAATTATGAACCAGGTGAGGTTTCCTTGTGTTTGCCACCTGAAGGAAAGGAGCGCCTCCCTTTCCCAGGATGCTGGGCTCTCTCCTTCCAGGGCTTAGTTTTTGCAAGTGGGATGTTGCATCCTCTTGCATCAGGGATTTGTGTTCCTTGTTCTCGATCCAATTGTATTTGGTGTGGTTGGAGCAGCGTTTAGGTGCAGTGTAGGAAAGAAACGGGTGAAGCGTTAGAAGGTTTTGTGACAAGAGAAGGTGTGCCTGAGTCAGTGTAAAGTAGTGTCCCCTTGCCTCAGTTCCATGAGCTAGTTGGCTCTTTGAGTTTGTTGGCCTGTGCTTGCATGATCTTATTTCATGTTGCGCTCATGTTTTTTTCAGCGCTCGTACACATCAGCATGGGAGAAGGATAAAACCAGCGTTCACATTATGCCGGATACACCTGGTATTTTGCTAGCCCAGCAGAACAGAGTGAACTTCAGTGAGGTAGGTGTTTGAGATGGGGTTACGTGTCCATCCCTGGACACTGCTGTTGCCTGAGAAGTGTTGTTTGAGGGGAAAGCTTGTTTTTCTTTCAGAAACTGTATAAGCTTGCGATGGAGGAAGAGAAGAAAAAGGGCTATGACATGCGGGCAGATGCCATTCCGATCAAGTCTGCTAAAGCTTCCAGAGATATTGCCAGTGAAGTAAGTACACAGGAGACCTTGGCAGCACAATGTGTCAGACAGTTTACAGGTGCCTGTGGTTGAAGGCCAGGGTTTGCAACATTAGCCCCATGGAGGCAACAAATTTCTTACCTGTTGTAGCCATTCAGCTGGTCTGTAAATGTGTTGTTTCTGTAGGGTGTGCGTGTAGCTGTCCTTGCATGTTATGGGTGCGTGGTCTTGCGAGGGCATGTGTAGATGTTGTGAAGAGAGAGACTGTGGGAGCTGCGTGATGGACATAATCTGAAGCAGCATCCCTCCTGGGCTTGTGGCTGCATCTCGTCACGCAGCAGACTGTTCTTGTGAGGTGGTGTGCTGCCCTCCGTGCTGCCCGTCTGCACGCCCCTGATGTTGCTGCTGCACAGCTCAGCTGGACATAAGGAAAGAAAAGCCAAACCAAGTTTTGTGTACAGAGGCAGTATGAAAGTAAATACTTTTTTTTTAGTATTATCACGTATTAATATCAATATTTGTTCCATAAATGTATTTTGTATCTGTGTTAAACTTCTAGGTATGTCTCTGTTCTTCAGGTTTTTGTCTCCTCAGTAGATTGAATAGGAATTTATTTGGCTTTTATGCTTGAAGATCACTGAGTGATTCTTTATGTAGGGGATATTTATTGAACTTTGGGCCTTTGCTATCGCTGCCATAATTTGAGACTTTTTTTACTCTCAGTTACTGAGTAGTAGCTCCTAATATGTAGGCCAGGGAATGTCTTCAAAAATGTGAAGGTCATATCAGCAGATAATGTTATATGGATCCTTCTGTAGCTGCACACTGCAGTTCATCGGTTGAATACTTTCTCGCTCTAAAGTCTCTGTGGTTTCAGAGAATAAGTTTTCTGGAGATTTTGCCACAGGGATTGCTTAGGGGCATAAAGAAAACTCAACTAAAACTCATGGAACATTGTTTTGCCTGTAGTACAAATACAAAGAAGGCTATCGCAAGCAGCTTGGCCACCATATTGGAGCCCGTAACATAGAGGATGATCCGAAGATGATGTGGTCGATGCATGTAGCCAAGATCCAGAGTGACAGGGAGTACAAGAAAGCCTTTGAGAAGTCCAAGACTCACTTCAGTAGCCCAGTGGACATGCTGGGAATCGTGTTGGCCAAGAAATGTCAAGGGTTGGTCAGCGACATTGATTACAAGCACTATCTGCATGAATGGACTTGTCTGCCAGACCAGAATGATGTTATCCATGCTAAGAAGGCCTATGATCTACAGAGTGATGTGAGTACTTGCTGATAAGCATTGGAGTTCCAAGGTGTATGTAATTTCCTTGGCATCTAAACTATAGAAGTTGCTTGAACTGTCTGTCTCATATAGTAGTTTTTCACATTGTGTTTTTCTTTACCTGTTCCGAGCAAGTTCATAAGTCTTTTAGGATTGATTTAATCTTGGTATAAAGAAGGTTGAGTATTATGAAGGTTTATATATCAGTTAGCTGAATAGTAGAATTAGCTGCATATAATACTTCATAATAAACAATCTTAATACTTTTATGTGCAGATTAATTGCATATAAAGAGGAAATGCCTAGTGTGACCTTGTTTTTCAGTTGCATGAATTTAGTGGAGATAATTCCTTTGTTCTGTGTTGGAGAAAATGGTTTAAATTAAGACCCTCTGTTCTTAGTGAGTGACCATTTATTTGTTGGGAATAAATGTTACAGGAAAAGTTTATACTGACTTTCAGGGTTTTGTTTTAGTCCCGTTACTCTCTGACCATTCCCCAACATGTTTTTGGGTGAATGATATCTCTTGAAGACACATATGGGGTCTGAATCTTGGTTGCTAACAGAGATTGTTTTGAAGGTTCAACTGGGAGGAAGGCAACTTACAGAAAGAAAGCATTAATTGCGTGCTATATATGAAATGTTGAACTGGCAATATTAATAAGACGGCTGTCTTTGTATTTTGTAATAGAACTGCTACAAGTCTGACCTTGAGTGGTTGCGGGGCATTGGTTGGGTCCCAATTGGTTCCTTGGATGTTGAAAAAGCCAAGAAGGCAGGGGAGATCTTGAGTGATAAAATATACCGTCAGCCTCCAGACACGATCAAGTTTACCAGTGTCACTGATTCTCTAGAGATGGTCTTAGCCAAGCAGAATGCAGAGACAATGAATAAGGTGAGTCTGGATTCCATTAGGTAACATGTCAGCAGTCTCTGCCTAAACCCTGGAGGCAGGACTAGAAAGACAGATGTGTGGTTGCTGTGTGAGATTTCAGCACAGCGAGGTGTAAGTCACATTCTTGGTAATCAACAGATAACTTATTTTCAGCAAGTGTAATTTAATATCTTCCAAGTTACCAAGTTAAATTGGAATTACCAGTTATGAAGCTTTCCACGTACTCTACTGTATATCTAGTAACGTGTTACCTAACTTTCATCTAGTTTTTTATATAGAAATTTGTCTAATAAATCTAGTAATTTATCAATTTTATCTGGTAATCCAGTAATTAATAAACTACTTGTTTTAGGGCAGTCTTTGAAATATCCATATTTTAAACAATTCAGCATAGTACTTAAAATGTAAGAGTTTTTCTGAATCTGTGGCCCTGATCTCAATTCCATTTATGTCAATAAAACCATTTCCTATTTCAAACAGGCCTTGTTCTTAGAGTTTAGATCTCCTTGTGTCTGATTAGCATTCTGTGCGTTTTTCTAAACATTTTTTTGGCACAATTCTTTCTAGGTTACTAATTCTTAACCTGGACATTAAGTATCTAGAGGAGTAAATAAAAAATCTTATTGCTATATAAGGAATAAGGGTTTTTTAGACTTAACTTGGAGTACAGATCTGTAATTATGTTTTTAGGAGATCTCCAAGTGGTCACCATTTCCCCCTCCCCCCTTTAACATATGTTATTTCTCCTGCAGCGTTTGTATACTGAGGCCTGGGATAAAGACAAGACACAAATCCACATAATGCCCGACACACCTGAAATCACACTGGCAAAACAGAACATGCAAAACTACAGTGTGGTGAGTGTGTTAGTTTTCCAGATGTAACTGGTTTGTTTCATGGCTGGATCATCAGTATTCTGATGAACCTTACATACATGATACCATCAGTTTCTTTAAGTAACCCCTAATATCTATCCTCCAAATTGTGATTTTAAAAACATTGTTTGCATATTTGTACAGCAGTGCGTACATACATCAGTGAGCACTATTGAGAATAAATTCCATGAGAAGTTGTGTGTCTCCAATGATTTTTTGGGAGTCATTTCTGCCAGCGTGCATACTGTTGGGAAGGCACAAAATTAATTCTAACATTAGAAATATCCAAAATGTAATTTCCAGCAGAGTTCTGAAGAGCAGTGATCCCACTGTTTGATGTTAGTTCAGGCACATAAATTCACATCAATAAGAGCTGGCTTTAAAAAGTAAGTTTTACTCCACTTGTATAGAAGATTAATTATCTCTAAAATTG
The DNA here is from genome assembly GCF_965231255.1 of Vanellus vanellus. NCBI lineage: Eukaryota > Metazoa > Chordata > Aves > Charadriiformes > Charadriidae > Vanellus > Vanellus vanellus. The sequence continues at coordinate 2,337,707 of NC_138910.1, forward strand.
TAGTCAGTGTTATGTTACTTAAAGTATTGAAAGAAAGAAATTGTTAGCTAATGTATTTAGCAAAGATCTTCCTTTGATATGAGTTTGTATCAGCTACTGATCTGGGGCTTTGAGTTAATAAACTTAGATAAAGCTGGGTTAGGATAAATCTTAACACAGTTTTTAAAATCTACTCTACTTACAAGCAGTTTGTTTCGCATAGAATGTAATACATGGAACAAACTTACATGAATTCCCTTCTTTAATTCTTTACCTAGAAACTCTACAAACAGGCCATGGAAGAAGAAAAAAAGAAAGGCTATGATTTGAGAAGTGATGCTATCCCTATTCAAGCTGCCAAAGCATCCCGGCAAATTGCCAGTGATGTAAGAAACTATTTTTTTGTATCTTTGTGTGGTGACATCTCATCTCTGCAACCTGAAAGTTATCAACTGGGTTCTGTAAAAGGCGTTTCAATTAAGCTGTGATCTCAAATAATAGATTTTTGGAAGCAAATTATTAGATAAATTTCAAGACTTAATTGTAAAAATTAAATTTTGAGAAGTTATAAGGACAATATAATGCTGCTGTCATGTTAATTTCATAGCTCATAAGCCTGTATCTTTAATTAAATCTGAACAGTATGTATATTATTATATTTAATAAGGATTAAATATATTTAATGATGAGAGGATTATTTCTCACTAATATTAGTGGAGTGTTTTTTCAAAAAAACTTACTTAAAAATCTCTATTTAAGGTTCTAACTGAAATCTCAAAAATTAATGTGAGAATCCATGTTTTTAGCCCCAGAATTGCTTTGACAGTTTGGTTATTTTGACTATAGGTTATAGAGAAATTTGGAGAGTTTATTATTAAAAATATTTAATATGAGTAACTGATATTTAGAGGTGATATGAAAATATAGTCTCTTGATTTATATTTCAGTACAAATACAAAGAAGGCTATCGCAAGCAGCTTGGCCACCACATAGGGGCCCGAAACATAGAGGATGATCCGAAGATGATGTGGTCGATGCATGTAGCCAAGATCCAGAGTGACAGGGAGTACAAGAAAGCCTTTGAGAAGACCAAGACTCACTTCAGTAGCCCAGTGGACATGCTGGGAATCGTGTTGGCCAAGAAATGTCAAGGGTTAGTCAGCGACATAGATTACCGCCACTATCTGCATCAGTGGATCTGCCTGCCAGACCAGAACGATGTTATCCATGCTAAGAAGGCCTATGATCTACAGAGTGATGTAAGTTCTTTCTGATTTAATTTTTGGTGAGGAATGTATTTGATATTTTACATAGGTGGACCAGGCCATCACATACCAGTGTGGTAGAACCAAATTTTCAAGTCTTATTTTTAAGTTTTATCAAGTTTTATTTTTCAGGAAGATCTCCAATAGGATACGTTAACTAATTGATATTTAAATTAAATTCTGTAATTCCAAAATTTGGGCTACTTACGTTTTGCCATTCTGTGAAACCTGGATAATGGTTTCACTCTTAATGTAGATGAAATGCAGGGGTTTTTTTTTTTAAGATTTTCACTGGCTTTTGAATTTATTTGATTTAAAAGTTGATAGGGAGGTTACTTAACTGTGAAAAATGCACCATGTAAGATGAATTATTATTACTAAAATAACCTGTGTATTTTTTTGTAATAGAACTGCTACAAGTCTGACCTTGAGTGGTTGCGGGGCATTGGTTGGGTCCCAATTGGTTCCTTGGATGTTGAAAAAGCCAAGAAGGCAGGGGAGATCTTGAGTGATAAAATATACCGTCAGCCTCCAGACACGATCAAGTTTACCAGTGTCACTGATTCTCTAGAGATGGTCTTAGCCAAGCAGAATGCAGAGACAATGAATAAGGTGAGTCGGATTCCATTAGGTAACATGTCAGCAGTCTCTGCCTAAACCCTGGAGGTAGGACTAGAAATATAATGATCACAAGTGATGCTGAAGTTCAGAGATAATGTATTTCTAATAGTGGGCTCTGTTTGTTTCAATCAAAACTATTAGGCCGCGTGATGGAAGACTCAACTTTGTCATGATATTCTGCGTATTACATTTTAGTCTTTTCTTTGACATGTATGTGCAGTGATCAGTAATAATGCTTTGGGTTTTCAATATTCTTAAGTAATATGGCAATTTCCTAAGTGTTAAATGTCCTTAGATAAATTCTCTTTTTAAAAATTATATCTCTACCTGATTAAATACATAACTCTTTATCCGTGCTGTATTTCCTATACTTTTACCTAGTATGCTATATATTTTACCTGAGTAATGAGGTATTAACTTGTTTAGGAATGCAATATTAATCTCTTCTTATATTCTTTCTTAGCGTTTATACACTGAAGCATGGAATAAAGATAAGACCATGGTTCATGTCATGCCGGACACACCAGAAATCCTGCTAGCTAAACAAAACCAAGTAAACTACAGTCAGGTGAGTAAAACTGAAGAGGTAAGATAATTAAAGGATTTCTGACAAGTACAATTTTGTGATCTCTGCCTTTTAATTAATATTGTTATATTGTCGAGTTGTTTAATTTCACAATTTGCCAGCTCCACTGCTAAAATCGGAGTTGTTTTTTTTGCTAGAATTGACCTCCTGGGTATGAAATTAGGCTTTTAAAATATGTTATCTGCCAAAACCAAGGAATCATTTCTATAGCAAGGTATGAAAATAAATAATGTAACTTTTAGAATATTCTATTCTTTGCCTTCCCTAAATGATTTCCAGTTTCGAAGTGTCTACAATGCAATTGCAAGATCTTTAACATCTGCATTCTTTTTTATTTTCTGGAGAAGATAGAGCTGTGTTCAGATAATTAAGTTGTCTGAACATTAACAATATTGTTTAGGGACTCAATTTGTTTTATTACACAGATCTGCTAACTGAAGTGTGAATTTGTTTTTGAAACAAAAATGTGAATGTTTTTCTCACAGAAAATGTACAAACTAGCTTTGGAGGAATCCAAGAAGAAGGGTCATGATTTGCGTTTTGATGCCATTCCTATTCAATCTGCCCGAGCATCCAGAGAGATTGCCAGCGATGTAAGCCCTTTTTTTTATCACATCTGTATGCATTTGGTAATGGAAAAGAATCAAAACGTTTGTTCCGTTGTTTGTTAATGTAATACCTTAAGTATATAGAATACATAATACTGAAATCCAGTGATTCTACTGCATGCTTTTAGTACATGAAAGGAATGGATAGCCAGTATTTTCATGCATGTGGTATATATCACAGTAATAAATAAATAAAATAATGTGAGGATTATTTCTATCCTCCCTGTAATAGTCCCACTGACGTCCATGGATGTTCAAGTAGGATGATCGGTAAGGTGTACGAATCTATGCTGGAGTTGGTCAAATTAATTCAAGATGCAAAATAGGAAATACTTTAAAATCTCTCCCCAAAATAGATATACTAGTAAATCAATCCTAAAAGTTCTAAATTGTTGTCTTTCCCTGAAGAAAAAATAGTTCTGTTGAAGTGTCATATGGAAATTCAAGATGCCTGAATACAAAAACAGTAAAAAAAATGCAATGAATGTGACAGGTTTTTCTTCTGGTATGAGGAAATATCACTAAGAAACATAACAGTTTTTTATGGTCCTTGTTTTTCTATCAAGATTGATATTAAAACTCTTAGTATTAAGACCAACTCAGAATGTCTTCATCAAGGTGTTTTGTAATAAGTTTTTAAAATATGTTAATCTTTACATTTTAATCTTAATATTAAAAGAATGTAGAATATCAAACTTTTTAGTAAGTATGTGACATTAAATGTTCAGGTAATTGAAAGTTTGACATAGTTATGTAAAAAATCAGAGATAATGATATCTGTAATAAATGTCCTTTTTATGTGAAAATTAATAAAACAGTAGAAAGACCTGAACCATCTTTTTCTCTAAACAAAATATTAATGGTTATGTTAAACTGTGTGAATTATTTATTCATTTAAAAATATGCCATGTGAATATGAGCATACTATATTTCAGTACAAATACAAAGAAGGCTATCGCAAGCAGCTTGGCCACCACATAGGGGCCCGAAACATAGAGGATGATCCGAAGATGATGTGGTCAATGCATGTAGCCAAGATCCAGAGTGACAGGGAGTACAAGAAAGCCTTTGAGAAGACCAAGACTCACTTCAGTAGCCCAGTGGACATGCTGGGAATCGTGTTGGCCAAGAAATGTCAGGAGTTGGTCAGCGACATAGATTACCGCCACTATCTGCATCAGTGGATCTGCCTGCCAGACCAGAACGATGTTATCCATGCTAAGAAGGCCTACGATCTACAGAGTGATGTGAGTAAATTGTTAAATTTGTTATACGTAATCAAATATACTGGGTCTTGTACAATATAATTTTTAAAAGATATAGAATATGCCTTAGTCTCTTGCATCAGACATGTTGATAGAGGTTAAATGTTTAATATTCTATCATCAAATTTATGTTTAATCCTATTTTCTCAGTCCGTGGCTTGAGATATAGTTTGTGTGTAACTCTGGTATTTGTGGACTTGTTCAATGACTCCGTTCCTTGTGATATTTAACTAACTCTTCAAAAATAACAATTGTTTTCAAAAGCGTATCCTCCTCCTATGCAGAAATATATACAATTTTTCATATAGACTGGGATACACTTACGTATAATTATTTTAATATTTGATCACTCCTGCACACATATAATGAGCTTTCAAATTTTTTCAGGCTGTTTACAAATCAGACCTGGAATGGCTGAGAGGTATTGGATGGGTTCCTATTGGTTCCATGGATGTTGAGAAAGCTAAGAAAGCTGGAGAAATCCTAAGTGAAAGGAAGTATCGTCAACCAGCAGACCAAATTAAATTTACTAGTGTGACAGATTCCTTGGCCATGGTCTTAGCCAAGCAGAATGCTGAGATAATGAACAAGGTGAGATTTGTGTTGTTTTTTTTTTCTCCAAATGACCAGTGTTAGTAGCTAATAGAACGTGTTCATGAGGTGAAAAATACAAAATACAAAGTAAGACTAAACACTTTTGTTGTAGACTTGAAATCATAGAATGATTTAGGTTGGAAATGGAATGTCCAAATTCAGCCTTTGCACAGGAAAGCTCTTATCTCAGGGCTTTGTATGAACTGAACGCTTAATAAAACTGTGCAGAAAAAAAATCACCTAAACACATATTTTTCAAGAGTAATACTACAAATTTTGGTGAATTTTCCTCTTCTCCCATCCCAGCTGAACTATTTTTAAGTGTTTGTTTCATAAGTTTTTTCTATTTTGTTAATGCTACTTTATACAAAGCTCATCTCTGACAGAACAGGCTGAATTCTTTGCAGTTCTTGGACAATACTGTGAAATCTGCAGAAACACTGTTGCAGCAAGGTATTACGGTATGTCCAGTGGTGGTGGTGCCATGACCGTGCTGTAAGATAAGATGTAGCAGAATATTGAGGCTTTTACTGCAGTTGCGATAGTAAAGTATTTTTGACTGAATGTCATACTGTATGATGAACAATTTACAAGGAAATAGTTTCTGTTCTCTGGAAGTGAAGCTTCTGCAATTTATTTCAGACCTGGAGGATGAAAGTCACAAAGTACCTACTCTTCTTTAATAAGAAACATCAAACAACTCATACAGATATGGCAGAATAACAAATACAGTTTTCCTCCTACAGCAATCCTAAATCAATCTATTGCTGTGCCAACTTAGCCTGAGAAATGATGAGGAAGGACAAAGTTTCCTTCCTGAGTGGTTCAGTGAGAAGCTTTGCTATGCCAGGGTATTTAAAGCTTGCTTGAACTACCCTCTGCAGTTTGTAAAGTACTTTCTTTGGACAAATGTATTAGTTTTGTTGTATAGGTCTTGTTCTGCTTCAAGATTACTTTTCTTTTATATCATGGATATGTTTTTCTTAACTACTGTTCTCAAACTAGCAGTCTTTCCATCACACATAAAGAAATTTTTTAAAGGAATGTGTTTTCCTCTCTCCTAGCGTTTATACACAGAAGCCTGGGATGCAGACAAAAAGTCAATTCACGTCATGCCTGACACACCGACCATTTTGTTAGCGAAGGCCAATGCAGCTAACATTAGCCATGTAAGAATATTTAAACATGTACTAAAATAACGGTAATTCAGAAATTAAGTCAGCATTTCTTTAACCATAATGATCTTCTAAAATATGCATTCATGAAAATTCTAAGAAAAAATTATTAAATGTAGAATTCCATCTTTCAGAATATTGATAAACCATTCTTGTCTTCTTTTGTGTAGAAACTTTATATACAAGCCTGGGAAGAGGCCAAAAAGAAGGGTTATGACATGAGAGCTGATGCAATTCCAATCCGAAGTGCAAAGGCATCAAGAGATATTGCGAGTGATGTATGTTCTTTCTTTACATTTATTTTCAGTTAGCTTGAGAAACAAGAATGGAGTAATAAGCTATGTACGACGTAAAAATCCATGGTATTTCAGATTCGTCTTGAAAGCCTACAGAATTCATTGCAGGGAGAAAATGGGCAACAGTTTTCAAAAGTAACATTGAATTATGAATCCTGACATTAAGTATATATTAGAAAATAATAAACTACAATGAAAATAGAAGTTCTGAAGCAAGAATTCATTAGGCATTTCTAAACTCTAAATGAGTATATTTCATGACATAAAAAATATATTTGTGACGAGTAGCAATAAGAAATTATGGGAAATTCATCCCAGATTCACTACTGTTTTTAAAACTATTTTTGCATTTCTAGTACAAGTACAAAGAAACACATGAGAAGGAGAAAGGCCACTACATTGGGTGCCGAAGTGCCCAGGAGGATCCCAAACTGTCGTGGGCTGCGCGTGCCATGATGCTGCAGAACGACCGAATTTACAGGAAGGCGTACCATGACTCAAAGGCCCAGGTCCACATACCAGTCGATGCAATGTCAGTGCAGGCAGCCAAGGAGTGCCAGACACTAGTCAGCGATGTTGACTACCGCCAGTACCTTCACCAGTGGACCTGTCTGCCTGACCAGAATGACGTGATCCACGCGAGGAAGGCCTACGACCTACAGAGCGATGTGCGTATGTGTAGAGATGGGGTAGTTACTACTGTCGCTATTTAAGTGATGTGAGTGAGAGTAACTGTAGAAGAGCTTTATGGCAGGTGTGTGAGGCTCTGTTTGTTAGTGAGTGGGCAACTGTCCTTTCAAATGCACGTTCATGAGCCTGCAGTCAGTCCTGGTGCGTTTATTTTAATCCATCAGGATCATCCTTTCCAAATCAGTAGTGTTTTCGGGTAGGGGGCCAGAAGTATTCCAGGCAGTTTGTAAGGAAGCCACGGTGTTTTGGTCCCCTGTAGAATGTTGGTTTGTGGTTTACTTGCAGACTGCTTGCAGACTGCTCCGCTGGTCTGCATGTAGCAAGTATCTTTAAAAGACCAGTAATCTCCTTGCTGTGCAAATGAGCCGTGTGTGGGAAGGACCTGGTACGCCACAGTGTCATTGAGTGCTTGTTGTGTAATGTATGAGAAGGAGCGTGGGGAAAGCCTTGTACGCAACCTCTCTGCACATTGAGTTGTCTCTTCAACGCCAGTAACCCTTGGTCTATTTGTAGAATGTGTACAAGTCAGACCTGGAATGGTTGCGTGGCATCGGCTGGTTGACAGAAGGTTCTGTGGATGTGGTCAAAGCAAAGAAAGCCCAGGAACTCCTGAATGAGAGGTTGTACCGCACGCGGCCAGATGAGATGAAATTCACCAGCATTACCGACGCGCCAGACGTTGTCCAGGCTAAGATCAATGCTTTGCAGATGAGTGATGTAAGCTTGCCTTTTACTTACCTTTCGTTTATGCGATGGCATTTCTTTTTTTTGTGGTGGAGAGTAGAAGAATTTCTACTGTGGCAATGACTAATTGGAAACTAGTTGAAATCAGAATTCCCAAAGAATTGCTGTTGGTGTGTTTTTCTCTGTTGTCCGGCTATAGTGAAATGTCATTCTGTTTCCTTTCTCCTTAGCGTCTGTATCGTGAAGCCTGGGATAGAGATAAGACACAGATTTCCATACCTTCTGATACTCCTGTAATGCTGCAGTCCAAAGTCAATGCTCTCAACATCAGCAACGTAAGAGAATAAAAGCATTATGCATATGAAGTGTTACAAAATTAAGAGTATGACAATTGTTCTTCCCGTATTTGGCCTGTGTCTTTTGCTGTAAATGCTGGTCTATTAATTCCTCTTTCTAATGTGCTTGTACTGGAAGCAGTAGGTTACATCTAGGGGCTCTTTAGGCAGAGTGTGTTGTTGATGAACCACCCAGCATTTTTTATGGACCAGACATTTATTATGCAGGGAGGCCAAGCTATTGATCTGGAACCCATGCCATTGTATTCTACCTCAGTCCATGTGAATGTAATATTGGTGGAACTGCTTCCATGGAAGATGCCTGCAGTGATGTCTTTCGTCCTAAGCTGTGCAGATTCCTGAGGGAGTGACTAAAGGAGTTGCCTGCCTTGCTTGATAGGTTGTGTGGTTGTGAGCAAACTCCGAAGTTCGGTGTGCAATTCCACACAACTTCTCCTCCCTTTGACAAAAACTGGCAAATACTTTCCATGGAGTTATTGTTGGAGTCTGTTGACTCATCAACCCTGACATGTTTTGCAGATTTCTGTTGTTTCACTCACTGGTTTTATGGGATTAACATACTGGACATTCTGTAAAGCTGAAACCATTTCCCATTTTCCATTTTCAGCAGGACTTGTCTAGGGCTTTGCCTGGAAACTCTATTTACTCCCCGCTTTTCTTGATGTTGATAGTATGTTGAATATTTTTCAAAAGTAGCTGATGTAATTGAATTAGGTGTGAAATATTTCAAATGTCACTGCACCAGATGTTTCACTTCTCCTGTTTTTGTCTTGCCCATGCTTTGATTACTGTTTTTTTCTGAGCTCCTTACAGTCTGTCCTGCAATAGCATTCAGTTTCTGAATTTCCAGTGTCATCAAAAATGAACTAAAAAGCGTGTCATTTACCCACCTGTACTAATGATAAAGTTGCCAGCGGGGCTCACCAAGCTTTTGTGGACCGATATGCCACTAAAGAAGGAGCTCTCATATTCTTGGGCCTGATGTCCTGGACAGGTTGGGAGTTTCTAGACGTATTCAGGCAGTTTGATTTCTGTTCAGTCTCATAAATGGATTGAGCCTCTCTGCCTACACTCACTTTTTTTTTATAGAACTAAATAAGACTGGTAAAGAAAGAAGTCTCTAGCAGCTGTCAGGGGGCTTTATAACTTAAGTAGGGTCTGAATATGTCTTGTCAGTAGAACAGATGATTTGTCCCCAGTAGCTATTACCCTGCAATCAGGTGTGTGTGAGCAGAACCTCTAACTGTTGTAGGGTCCTGCAGAATTCAGTGTTGGTCATGGAGGTGTACACTCTGTCAGCTGGACTACCCATTTGGGGCCTGTGTTGTGAGCTCATGCATGTGGTCAACGGTAGTCTGTTAGAGGGAAGCTTGTCATGCGTTTTCAGGAATATTTGAGCTGCCTCTTTGTGGTTTGCATTTTGCACCTACTTTAAGTCATGAGTTTTCTGTGAAGACACTTGCCAGGATCATTATTGTAACCCTGCCAGTTACAGCAGGCCAACACAGCACCCAAGCTGTTAATTACAAGAGAGTAGGTTTTTAAGAAAAGGCATTGATATCAGAGAGTCTTGACTGCACATAACAAGGGTGATTTATTTATTTTGCAGAAACACTATCAGAAGGCCTGGGATGAGGCCAAGGCAAAAAGCTATGACATAAGAGCTGATGCCATTCCCATCAAACATGCCAAGGCTTCGAGAGACATTGCTAGTGAGGTACGGTCTTCTCTTAATGTGGTTGCTGCGTCTGTCTCTTCCTGTGTCCAGTTCAGCGGAACTGAGCGAAGTTCAGTTCAGCTAGAAGCGATACATGGTTTTATGTCCCTGTGTTATTTTAAAGCCTGTTGTGAGCACTTCTTTCTTTTTACAGCTTGAAGCTGCGTATTGGTGAGTGCTCTGTGAATAAGAGGACATGTGATATGTTTCTGAGGTTGCTCAGAGTGTCGGGTAACACAGTGTGAATTTTCAGACACCAAGCAGCAATTTAAAGCAGATTATGGCAGGGGCTGCAGTTGAGACTGTTGCTGAATTCTTGCAGCTCCTGTAATCACCACTATGAAATACTTTCTCTCTAAAGATGTGAATTGTGGCTGGAGCTCAGGGTAACCTTACAGAGTGCGCAAGTGTCTGCTTCAGTGCCATTTTTCATTGTTTATGAGTGTTAAGAAAAGCCAGAGATATTTTTAAAAAATTGTGGGTGATGTGGGGAAGGGATTTTTTGGGAGCTTGAGGGCCTGCCTCTTGAACGGACCAGAGCTTTGTGTGTGCTGAGGAAGAACCTCTGGGAAGTGTGCCAAAGGGTTGGCAATTTAGGAAGCTGAAAGCCTTTTGTTAGTTAGTCACGTTCAGGTGAGAAATATGTGGCTACATACATTGTTTCTACATTTCTAGTACAAGTACAAAGAAACACATGAGAAGCAGAAAGGCCACTACATTGGGTGCCGAAGTGCCCAGGAGGATCCCAAACTGTCGTGGGCTGCGCGTGCCATGATGCTGCAGAATGACCGAATTTACAGGAAGGCGTACCATGACTCAAAGGCCCAGGTCCACATACCAGTCGATGCAATGTCAGTGCAGGCAGCCAAGGAGTGCCAGACACTAGTCAGCGATGTTGACTACCGCCAGTACCTTCACCAGTGGACCTGTCTGCCTGACCAGAATGACGTGATCCACGCGAGGAAGGCCTACGACCTACAGAGCGATGTGCGTATGTGTAGAGATGGGGTAGTTACTGTCGCTATTTAAGAGTGATATGAGTGAGAGTAACTGTAGAAGAGCTTTATGGCAGGTGTGTGAGGCTCTGTTTGTTAGTGAGTGGGCAACTGTCTTTTCAAATGCACGTTCATGAGCCTGCAGTCGGTCCTGTTGTGTTTATTTTAATCCATCAGGATGATCCTTTCCAAATCAGTAGTGTTTTCGGGTAGGGGGCCAGAAGTATTCCAGGCAATTTGTAAGGAAGCCACAGTGTTTTGGTCCCCTGTAGAATGTTGGTTTGTGGTTTACTTGCAGACTGCTTGCGACTGCATGTAGCAAGTATCTTTAAAAGACCAGTAATCTCCTTGCTGTGCAAATGAGCTGTGTGTGGGAAGGACCTAGTACGCCACAGTGTCATTGAGTGCTTGTTGTGTAATGTATGAGAAGGAGCGTGGGGAAAGCCTTGTACGCAACCTCTCTGCACATTGAGTTGTCTCTTCAACGCCAGTAACCCTTGGTCTATTTGTAGAATGTGTACAAGTCAGACCTGGAATGGTTGCGTGGCATCGGCTGGTTGACAGAAGGTTCTGTGGATGTGGTCAAAGCAAAGAAAGCCCAGGAACTCCTGAATGAGAGGTTGTACCGCACGCGGCCAGATGAGATGAAATTCACCAGCATTACCGACACGCCAGACGTTGTCCAGGCTAAGATCAATGCTTTGCAGATGAGTGATGTAAGCTTGCCTTTTACTTACCTTTCGTTTATGCGATGGCATTTCTTTTTTTTGTGGTGGAGAGTAGAAGAATTTCTACTGTGGCAATGACTAATTGGAAACTAGTTGAAATCAGAATTCCCAAAGAATTGCTGTTGGTGTGTTTTTCTCTGTTGTCCGGCTATAGTGAAATGTCATTCTGTTTCCTTTCTCCTTAGCGTCTGTATCGTGAAGCCTGGGATAGAGATAAGACACAGATTTCCATACCTTCTGATACTCCTGTAATGCTGCAGTCCAAAGTCAATGCTCTCAACATCAGCAACGTAAGAGAATAAAAGCATTATGCATGTGAAGCTTTGTATGACAATTGTTCTTCCAGAGTAGGTTTTAAGAAAAGGCATTGGTATCAGAGAGTCTTGACTGCACATAACAAGGGTGATTTATTTTCTTCGCAGAAACACTATCAGAAGGCCTGGGATGAGGCTAAGGCAAAAAGCTATGACATAAGAGCTGATGCCATTCCCATCAAACATGCCAAGGCTTCGAGAGACATTGCTAGTGAGGTACGGTCTTCTCTTAATGTGGTTGCTGCGTCTGTCTCTTCCTGTGTCCAGTTCAGCAGAACTGAATGAAGTTCATTTCAAAAGGTTGACAGCTTAGGAACCTGAAAGCCTTTTGTTTGTTAGTCGCGGTCAGGTGAGAAATATGTGGCTACATACATTGTTTCTACATTTCTAGTACAAGTACAAAGAAACACACGAGAAGCAGAAAGGCCACTACATTGGGTGCCGAAGTGCCCAGGAGGATCCCAAACTGTCGTGGGCTGCGCGTGCCATGATGCTGCAGAACGACCGAATTTACAGGAAGGCGTACCATGACTCAAAGGCCCAGGTCCACATACCAGTCGATGCAATGTCAGTGCAGGCAGCCAAGGAGTGCCAGACACTAGTCAGCGATGTTGACTACCGCCAGTACCTTCACCAGTGGACCTGTCTGCCTGACCAGAATGATGTGATCCACGCGAGGAAGGCCTACGACCTACAGAGCGATGTGCGTATGTGTAGAGATGGGGTAGTTACTGTCGCTATTTGAAGTATTATATCCTCATTTTGATGGTTTGATATTATACAGTCACAAAAGGTTTATCTTTAGACTGTTTTCTTCAGTTTTTCATGCTACTGCTGTTATCTGCTCTTTTTATAATTTAAAAAGTATTGGTATTACCTTTAAATTTTATAAAAACTTTTTTTGACAACTACTATGTTACATCTGCTTTTGGAGTATTGTTATCTGGAGAGGGTGAAGGATTTCCTCTTATTTTGATAGGACTTAGGAAATAACATCTGTTTACTACTTTGGTATCAGGTGGCTTTTGTTACTCCTGTTTATTTAAGTCAACTTGGAAATCTATTTAATTGAAACAAAACTATGTAAGATAGCAGGTGAGATGTTTTAGTAGATGATTTCAAAGCAGTAGGAGTCAGTGCAGCTGATTTCCTGACTTGGCTTTGTTGCTTATCAGTCAATATCAGTCACTCCTCCTTTGTTTCAATTATGACCTTTGGAGGTGATATTCATGTTCCTTGCTGAAGGATTTGCTTGATTAAAACATAAATAATGTTGCCTGATACCACTTCAGGAATTACATCAGTTAGCTCTAGTCCCCATTACTTCTATAACCCTTTTATTTCATCCTTTATTTTCAAATTTCCTGGTGAGCAGCTTTATTTTTTATTTGGACTTGTGAATTGTTGAAGTGACTAGAGGAATAAGTATTTTGGATGGGACAGGAAGACTCTTTTAAGATCTTAATACTCATAATCATTAGTGGCAGTTCTGTTCAGTTTTTTCCCCTCTATTTAACTGCATAAGGTTTAGAATGTATTGTTTAAGAAATGAACTACTAAAAACCTGGTTCCCAGATTGTATTTTACTTATGACACTGAACATCTCTTGTATACGGAAAGGATTAATCTAGCTGTAGCTGATTTGACTTTTTCTAAAACATAAACTGCTTTGTATAGTTTAAAAGAATTGACACGCATTTTAAACACAATGTTTTCCTTTTCTGACCATGTCTGCTACAGGCTGTCTATAAGTCAGACCTAGAGTGGCTCCGTGGAATTGGCTGGTTGCCGAATGAGTCTCCGGATGTTAAGAGAGTGAAGAATGCTCAGGATCTCCTGAGTGATAATGTGTATCGTACACCCATTGAAAGCCTGAAATACACCAGTATTGTTGATTCTCCAGATGTTGTTCTAGCTAAAGTGAATGCCGAACAAGTCAGCATTGTACGTTACAATGTTCTTAAAGTTGTTTTGAGGCTATAAAGGGTTAAAGAGAAATCTCACTGCTAAAATATAAAATTGATCAGTGGTATTTTAAGTAAAGTTTCATGCTTTTCCAGTCATTTAATTTTTTAGACATGATAATTCAGGAGAGATTTATGGGATTTTATGTTCTTGACAAGTGAAATTCCATAATTACAATAACGTAAAATGAACTATTTTAACAGCCAAAATACAAAGAAGCCTGGGAAAAAGACAAGACTATGATCCATATTATGCCAGACACACCTGAAATCAACCTAGCCAAGACCAATGCTGTTAATTATAGCCAGGTATGCTTATAATTCTATTTTCTACATTTCTATAAAATAATACGTGTATACTGTGAATTTTAACATTCTAAGATGTTAGTTACAAAGTTGAAGATTAAGGCACAAGGCTTGCAACATTCCCTTCCCTCTGCTGGGTATTCTTAAAGTATTTAGACATTTAAAAATAAATGCTTGTGTACAGTTATTTAAACGTTATTAACAACGTGCCCCATTGAGATAATATTTTGTTGAAATGGACGAGAGCCCAAGGCATATAAGTATTTTCTAAACTTTTACAAATACCTTTCTATGCAGTATATGTTGCAAAACTGGTGTTGCGGGTACTGTCCGTATTTGCAGCAGTATTTATGGCTAGGAGCAGCAGTAATGCACAAAAAATTCTCATGGTATTTCAGGAAACAAATGGCAGTAAACTATGTGTTTCTTTAATGGCAAATCCCAGAGTGTTTAGCATATGTGTGACATTACAGTGGGGGTCTGTTACAGGCCACCCGACCAAGAAGACTGAGTGGATGAAGCCCTCTATAGACAGATAGGGGTGGCATCACGTTCACAGACCCTGGTTCTCATGGGTGACTTCAACTGCCCCGACATCTTTGGAAGGGTAACACGCCAGGCATAGGCAATCCAGGAGGTTCTTGGATTGCATTGACGACAACTTCCTTCTCCAAGTGGTTGAGGAGCCAATGAGGAGAGGAGCTATGCTGGATCTTGTTATTACCAACAAGGAAGGGCTGGTAGACAGTGTCAAACTCAAGGGTAGCCTGGGCTGTAGTGACCATGAAATGGTCGAGTTCGAGATCCTCAAGGCAGCGAGGAAGGTGCGCAGCAGGCTGACCACCTTGACTTTGGGAGAGCTGACTTTGGCCTCTTGAAGAATCTGCTTGGTATGGTGCCATGGGATGAAACGCTGGAGGGAAGAGGGGCCCAAGAAAGTTGGTTAATATTCAAGGACCACCTCCTCCAAGCTGAGGAGTGATGCATCCCTACAAAGAGGAAGGCAGGCAGAAAAGCCAGGAGGCCTGCATGGATGAATAAGGAGCTCCTAGACATGACCAAAAGGAAAAAGGAGGCCTATAGGGAGTGGAAACAGGGGCGGGTAGCCTGGGAGGAATACAGAGGAATCATTCGAGCAGCCAGAGATTGGGTTAGACAAGCTAGAGCCCAGATAGAACTAAATCTGGCCAGGGACAACAAGACAAACAAAAAATCCTTCTTTAAGTGTGTCAGCGAGAAAAGAAAGACTAGGGAAAATGTGGGCCCTCTCCAGAAGGAAACGCAAGAACCTGGGACAGAGACAGAGCTGAGGTACTCAATGACTTTTTTGCCTCAGTCTTCACTGGCAAGGACTGCAGCCACACTACCCATGACAGAGAATGCAAAGGTGAGGATTGGGAAAATGGAGAACTGCTCACTGTAGGTGAAGATCAAGTGCAAGACCACCTGAGGAACATGAAGGTGCACAAGTCCATGGGAGCTGATGAGATACATCTGTGGGTCCTGAGGGAACTGGCAGATCAAGTCACTAAGCCACTAGCCATCATATTTGAGAAGTCATGGAGGTCTGGCAAGGTTTCTGCTGACTGGAAAAGGGGAAACATAACCCCGATTTTCAAAAAGGGAAACAAGGAAGTCCCAGGGAACTATAGGCCAGTCAGTCTCACCTCTGTGCCTGGCAAGATCATGGAGCAGATCCTCCTGGAAACTCTGCTGAGGCATGTAAAAAACAAGGAGGTGATTGGTGACAGCCAGCATGGCTTCACCAAGGGCAAGTCATGCCTGACAAATTTGGTGGCCTTCTACGAAAGGGTTACAGTGGCAGTGGATAAGGGAAGATCAACTGATGTCATGTACCTGGACTTGTGCAAAGCGTTTGACACTGTCCCACACGATATCCTGGTCTCTAAATTGAAGAGACATGGATTTGACAAATGGACCACTTGGTGGATAAAGAACTGGCTGGACGGTTGCACGCAAAGAGTTACGGTCAACGGCTCGATGTCCAAATGGAGAGCAGTGACAAGTGGCATTCCTCAGGGGTCAGTACTGGGGCCTATACTGTTCAACGTCTTTGTCGGCGACATGGACATTGGGGCTGAGTGCACCCTCAGCAAGTTTGCCAATGATACCAAGCTGTTTGGTGAGGTAGACATGCTGGAGGGGAGGGATGCCATCCAGAGGGACCTGGACAGGCTGGAGAGGTGGGCCCAAGCCAACCTCATGCAGGTCAACAAGGCCAAGTGCAAGGTCTTACATCTGGGTTGGGGCAATTCCAAGCACAAATACAGGCTCGGTGGGGAATGGCTGGAGAGAAGCCTTGAGGAGAAGGACCTGGGGGTGCTGATTGACGAGAAGCTCAACATGAGCCAGCAATGTACAATTGCAGCCCAGAAGGCCAACCGTATCCTGGGCTGCATCAGAAGAAGTGTGGCAAGCAGGTCAAAGGAGGTGATTCTGCCCCTCTACTCCACTCTCGTGAGACCTCACCTGGAGTACTGCATCCAGCTCTGGAGTCCCCAACATAAGAAGGACATGGACCTGCTGGAGTGTGTCCAGAGGAGAGCCACAAGGATGATCCAAGGGCTGAAGCACCTCTCCTATGAGGAGAGGCTGAAAGAGTTGGGGCTGTTCATCCTGGAGAAGAGAAGGCTCTGAGGAGATCTTATTGCGGCCTTCCAGTACCTAAAGGGGGCCTACAGGAGAGCTGGGGAAGGACTTTTTACTCAGGCACGTAGTGATAGGACGAGGGGGAATGGCTTCAAACTGGAAGAGGGCAGGTTCAGATTAAACATGAGGAAGAAGTTTTTCACTGTGGGGGTGGTGAGGCCCTGGCACAGGTTGCCCAGAGAGGTTGTTGAGGTCCCATCCCTGGAGGTGTTCAAGGCCAGGCTAGACATGGCCTTGGGCAACCTGGTCTAGTGGGTGTCCCTGTCTATGGCAGGGGGGTTGGAACCCGATGATCTTCAAGGTCCCTTCCAACCTAAACCATTCTATGATTCTATGATTCTATGATTCTATGATTTTGCTGTCTTTTCAGAAACTGTATAAAGAAGCTTGGGATGAGCTGAAGATGAGTTACGATTTGAGAGCAGATGCAATCCCAATCAAGGCAGCCAAAGCTTCTAGAGAAATTGCTAGTGATGTAAGTGCCAAAAGGGGCATCTCTTCACATGGTTTAAGAGCTGTTTCATAATAACTGTTAGTGATGGTGATCTTTGCTCTTTCCCCAGTATAAATACAAACTGGAGCATGAGAAGCAGAAAGGACATTATGTTGGAGTTCCAAATGCAAAAGAAGATACGAAAATGCAGTTTGCCCTTGGCATAGGCAAAGTCCAGAGTGAACTAGAATACAAGAAACACTTTGCCAAATGGAAGACACAGTGCCACCTACCAGCAGACATGCTGTCTATCCTGTCAGCTAAACATGGTCAGTCTTTGGTCAGTGATGTTGATTACCGTCAATACTTGCATCAATGGATCTGCCTTCCAGATCAGAATGATGTCATACACGCTAGGAAAGCCTACGATCTTCAGAGTGATGTAAGTTAACATGAAAACTTAGCTTAATTTACTACTCTATTCTCTCTTCTTAGTCTGCTTCAGCTCTAAGTAGTGGGAATCTTCTGCTGAATTGGGTGAATTGGCTTTGCTGTTTATTAGGAATGTGTATGTGTATGCCACTGTTATATATTGCCAAGTTTGAAGTGTGATAAATTCAGATCTAGTACTCATGTTGGAATTACTGCTCTCCTTTTAACCAGTGGAAGTAAGTGGCATTATTTATGAATCTTGCTGGATTGTGCAGGAAACTGTAGCTAACAGCATGCTCCCTATTTTGTTTTCCTAGGCTATTTACAAATCTGATTTAGAATGGCTACGGGGAATTGGATGGTTGCCAAATGATTCAGTTGGAATCAACCATGTCAAATATGCTGGAGATCTCCTGAATGAGGTAACAAAATGTTTTTCCATACTAAAATTTTCTTAAGGGTATTTGTAATTTAAAGTATTTTTAATGATTGAATGCATCAATATTTTTTAAAATAAATTATTTCAGCAGCATTCATTGTGTAGGGAATGATTTTCTTCTGATGTAAACTTTATTGGTTTGTCTACGTATTCAGAATTGCTGTGTTAGCTATAAAATATTCCAGTACAATCTGACGGTTCATCTTTTTTCTTGTATAGAGAAAGTACCGTACAAAGGCCGAAACTCTTCCATTTACTCCAGTGGCGGACAGAGTTGATTATATCACAGCAAAGAACAGCACTGAAATTCTTAGTGATGTAAGTTTGTTAGCACGTTTCTGGGCTGCTAACTTGGTCTGTCTATTTACATGGTAGGATTTTATCTTTAAAAGGATATTTAAAAAAAAGAAAAATTGATCGGTCTCTGGGAGTTCTGTGAATGTATGACATAAAGACAAACAGGACTTCACTAGCTCATCTCCATCACTTATGAGGGAAGAACGTCCTCAGGCGGAATAACATCTTTCTTAGACACGGGAAAAGCCAGGGCTAGTTCTGCAGCCAGTCCCTTCCTTCAGCCTTGGCTGATATCATTGGTGACCAGTGACAACATGAACAGCCACTTGCACTCTGGCAACTATAATCTTTAATCCTTCTCAGTTATTCCAGTAACACTTAAACTTTTTAGTTAACTACTGTGTAACAGTAAACATGAGCAAAACTGGTGTGCTGTCAGGTTGCCATTCTTTATATGTTTTTGAGACTAGTCTGTGAGGAGCTGCTGTGGGAGCATGAAATGACATGACCCTGTCTCAGTTCATGAGTTTGTTTCCTTTTTGCTATATGCTTCTGTTAGTGAACAAGCCAAGCTAAACACTTACATTAACTCAAACACTGGTAAAAGGTTGGCAATAACAATGATACAGTGGAGTGGCATACTGCTATGCAATCACATACCCATGTTTGGGCATGTCCTGTGCTTGGGAACGTGACTCGCTGTAGATATCTGTGGTTGGAAGATGCTAGAATGCTGCATTCACGTAGAGATCATGCTGAGTGAAAAGATTTGCTCTTAAGAAACTTTAAATCTGTTGCCCTGGTTCAAACACTTCTTGCTTGGCTATTGGCTGTACATGTCTGTAGATCAAACAGGTACCATAACTTTGTCTTCTCAAGATTCTTCGCTGTCCATCCAGTTGCCTTGGAACAAGTTTTCAAAATTTTCTCTGAGAAATTTCGTGATTTTGTGTCTTGTATAATATTATTTTTTAAAAACTACCCATGTGGATGTATATTTAATGTGTCACGTCTAATAGCCTTGCAAAATCAGGGTTTTATACATTATTTCATGCATAAAATATGGGTCTTGGTATTATGTTTTCCCTAATTTGTGATTGTGCTGCAAAGCAGTAATTTCTTTCTCTGTTCTAGATTAAATACCACAAAGCATGGAATGAGGCCAAGTCAAATTATACTCTAACAGATACCCCACAGCTAGATATGGCCCGAGAGGCAGCCAGAATTCTTAATCAGGTATGTGATCTCTCTTTAACTGTTTCTACTCACGTTAATAACTCTTCTGAGGAATTTAGAAAACTTGCCTTATTAAGAACATCTTAAAGGAAAGATTCTTTATTGTTATACTTTAATACAGGTTACATATATACAGTAATAATTATCACTGTAGCGGCGTTGAATTTGTCCTTGCTTTTATTTCCACAGAATTTATACAAGGAAAGCTGGGAGAAAGAAAAAGCCACAGGTTACCTCTTACCTCCTGACACTGTGCAGATCTGTCATGCCAAACGCTCAAGTGATGTCCAAAGTGAGGTAATAATTTTTCTCATTAGGAAGGCAAGTGCTTGGAAGCCTGGAAGTGTTAAAGGCCTTGCAAATTCAACAACAGACATAGAAAGCTTTTCATTAGGGGTTACATCCAGTCAACTTTTCATGACCTGTGAAGTCCACTGTCCTCCAAACAATTCAGATACCAGTGCTGAAAGATCAGATATTCCTTTACACCTTCACTTTCTCCAGGAATAGTCCTTTCAAAATCAACTAAGGTGGACTTCCATATTTTTATAAATGTTAAATAATTTAAGTGGTATTAAGATTATAATATACAGCTCTGATTTCACTTTTTGGCATGTTATGGAAGCTTCCTTCTTGAAAGACTGTGAGGTGGTATGTACATTTCATTTTAAACTTTTGCATAATGGATGTTGAAATTATAACACAATTCTTAGTTTGAATATATGTTTTTATCAAAACAGTGTGATGCAGATACCTTAAATAAGCATCTACTCTCCAGACAGCGTCAAGTACTTTGCTACAAAAATCTGTTACGAAATTGAGGCTAAGTGCACTTATTAGCAAACGGATTTCTTTTTATGTTGAAAATACTGTTTACTGAAAAATGGTAGCATATTTGTCTAGAATATTGTATATATTCTAGACAAGTGGAAGGACTACACAAAGTTACATTACTGTTTGTGTCATATCTTTATCTGGTCATGTGCTGAAAACCGAAGAGTGCAGTTGACAACTCCCTGTTTCATCTATTCTTTGTGTTGACAAAACCATAGCTGTTCACAGGTTAAAAACAGAGCAGATGATAGAATCAGTGTTGATTTTATAAATATTTCTCCTCTCTTCCATCAGCTTAAATACAAAGCTGACTACGTCAAACAAAGAGGTCACTATGTTGGAGTTGCCAGTATGAGAGATGATCCAAAACTGGTGTGGTTTGAGCACGCAGGCGAGATCCAGAATGACAGATTGTACAAATCAGACTATCACAAAACAAAGTCCAAAATTCACATCCCTCCGGATATGGTGTCAGTTGTAGCAGCAAAGGAATGTCAGACCTTGGTCAGCGATGTTGACTACCGCCAGTACCTGCACGAATGGACATGCCATCCCGACCAGAATGATTGTATTCAGGCAAGGAAGGCCTATGATCTGCAAAGTGATGTAAGTGGTATTATATATGCACTATGTAATTTCAACTTAGTTTGGTCTAAGTTTATTGTCCACATTACGCGAGACTGAAAAATGTCATCCTGAATTAAATATTTTTTTTCCTTTTTTATTATCTTTTATGATTTAGAATATTTATAAATCTGATTTGGAATGGCTTCGTGGCTGTGGTTGGATTCCTCTGGATTCAGTGGAACATAAGAAAGTTAAGAATGCACAAGGACTAGTAAATAAGGTAAGAGAAAATATTTGAGCAGTTATGCGATTAGCTCTTCTTTCTCATACACAGTGTTTAAGTAAATATTTCATCTCTTTGCAGAGAGCCTATACAAAAGAAGCCCTTGATAACTTTTCCAATTATACCAGTGTGGTTGACACTCCCGACATTGTTTTGGCAAAGGTTAACTCCGTCAATCAGAGTGATGTATGTACTTTTTTAAGATAGAAACTGTTATATTACTGGAATTAGTAGATTATGTAATTGCTTTTGCTAAATTTTACTGCGTTTAGCCTTTTGTATGAATGCGTGTGCATGTGCATGCTTCATAATAATAGACTTCTACTGAGGTGAATAAGTTTAGTAAGAAGTGTAATAAATGAACAACACAATATTGCTATCCAAAATA
This sequence comes from Vanellus vanellus, assembly GCF_965231255.1. Taxonomy (NCBI): domain Eukaryota; kingdom Metazoa; phylum Chordata; class Aves; order Charadriiformes; family Charadriidae; genus Vanellus; species Vanellus vanellus. The sequence continues at coordinate 2,359,429 of NC_138910.1, forward strand.
ATTTTGCATTTTTCTGTAGAAGAATATAGCATGTCCCTTACTTTGAGTTTACATAGATTTTGCTTATAGTAGTTTAAAATTGAGTCCTGTTCTTGGTGAACAGCAGTTAGTTGTATAGTGCTAGTGGAGTTCCTGGTGTTGCTACTGGCATGTATTTGCTGATCAGTGTGTTTAATTTCACTCGAATACTTTGTGGTTTTTGTGGTGTGACATACTGATGACATTTGCCTGCGTATTATACTGGTTGGAATGTACTCCACAACATTACTGAAGATATGATAACATAACAGAAAATGAATGTCTACTTCTAATGGATGGAATAGTTGGGATTATTTATTTCCCCTGTGGAATTAACATTGTGTTTGTTTTCTTTTGCAGCTAAAATACAAAGAAACATTTAACCTTGAGAAAGGCCAATATATTGGGTCTGATGATACCCCTGCGCTGAACCATGCCAAAGACATGTCCTTACTATACAGTGATGTAAGATTCGATTAATATCTAATTAAGCTTTAATGTCTTTATTTTAAAAGCAACAGAATGTGGAGTGGACTTCAGAAATCTGTTCTATTTCTGTTTCTGTCATTAGTCTATTGAGTGTCACCAGGAAAGTTATTTAATCTATTTGTTCTTCAGTTTTTCCCAGTTTAGGTCATTGGGATGAGGATAATTTATTTCATTATTGAACTGATCTTAAAGCACTGCTATGTGGTGTTTGAAAGTAGTAGTAGTAGATTTTGTGTGACTACAACACTTCATAATTCCATCCAAGATTGCCTCCCCAGACTACTGACGAAATTTACATTTATTTTTTATAAGAGAGGAAAATTGGAGATGATTTACATTATTAAGCAGTTACTTTTGAGAAGCCTCACTCATTTTAATGGGAAATCTCTATTTTTTGAAAATGTAAGTGACTACTCATTCATATGAGTAGGCACTTCATAATTTAGTCTGAAGGTAAATGTATTTAAAGTTTAACAAAATATGAAGTGACACTTAGAAAAGTGCCACTGCTGGTTAGTGGTCTTATAAATAAAAATAGTATTACTTGGAGATTTTTCACAATTTTGCTCATGTATCTATAAAATTATCAATGTCAATTCTATACTGCACTTTTGAACAAGAGTTCATATCTACATTTTGGATATTTTTATTAGTCTTCTGGATGGGAAATATTGAATTCCAAATATAGTAAAGAAAGCAGAGATCAGCTCAAATTTGTGCTGAGGTACCTTCCTGAATCGGAACACTTATTCTGTTTGCCTTACTCACACTGAATGAGTGTTCAAAATGAACACTCTTCATTTCCTTTATTGGGACAATTCATGGAATAAGGAACTACTCTATAAAAGCAGTCGTATTCCATGTGCGTATAAATGGCAGAGTCAGGTTTCTTGGAATGAATAATGTTTTTTTACCAAAACCTGTATGTGTCTTGTTTGTCTAGAAACTTTATAAAAATGCTTGGGAAGTTAGCAAGCCCATTGGGTATACTTTGGATGAGAAATATATTCCAGTTGTTGGAGCAAAGCGTGCGAACTACATAAATAGTGAGGTTAGTATGAATTTTCCATTCTTTCTCTTTTTTTCCCCTATACGTTGTTAGAATGAACTTTAAAATTTCCACATGAATATTTTGCAGCTTAAATATAAGGAAATATATGAGAAGCTGAAGGGCCATTACCTGGCTGGAAAGGAGATTGGTGATTTCCCCAGTGTCATTCATTCTCTAGCATTCCAGAAAATAAGGAGCGCGGTAAGGAGAGAATTTGTCTTGCTGTAGTGTCTTCCACTTTCTTTATTTTAGTGTGACATATTTAAACATAAACAATGCAATGCTTAATAATATCAGTAAAAGTGTTTTCAACATGTTTGCTTCCTGGATGGTTATTTTGTACATAGGTTGAATAATTGAACTTGAAATTATTTAGGAGATTAGAAAGGGTTTTGTTTAGTTATTAGATATACTAGAATAGGGAAAAAAAAACCTTCTTTTAATTTCAGTTTAGGAGTCTGTTGAATCCCATGGGATCTTAGCCACTAAATCCAGAATGGATCCCTCAGATTATGCTATAACTTGTAGCCTATTAAAGTCAGAATTATGCAGAAAATTACAATTCTCTCTTCTCACCTTTTCCCCAATCTTCCCCTATTAGTTGGCATACAGAAAGAATTATGAAGACACCAAAGCACACGTCCATATTCCAAGTGACATGATGAATCACGTACTAGCCAAGAAGTGCCAGTATATCCTCAGTGATCTTGAATACCGAACTTACTTCCATCAGTGGAGTTGTTCACCTGAAGAAAATGATGTCATTCAAGCCAGAAGAGCCCAGGAAATTTTGAGTGATGTATGTGTTTCATTTATTTGTTTGACATTGTAGTAGCCTTTCATGTAATTTTTTCTGAGGTATTTAAATATAAAATACTTTCAAGTATCTTCCATAGTGTTTAAATATGAAATTAGTAACCGTGGTCTTAGATTGGTTAGTAGCAGAGTACCAAAAATTACATTTTTCCAGTTTTCTTTGTGATATTTTAATGGTCTGGGTATTATTATTCACTCCTAAATTGGAAAAAATTTAACATTTGTGAAACCTTCCCAAAGGTCACTCCAGTTAACACAAAATCTATTTTTGACTGGATGAGACTGTATAGAAAGCTCACCACCTGGCACATGCAGAGAAGATGTGGATGTACCATGGTACAGAATGTTGCTGCACTGCAGCGATCTTTATGTATTGTAATTGGGAACATTGTAATTTGCAGAGGGGCCAGGACAGCATCCACGATCCTCCTGGATCTGGTGGGTCTGGAAAAGACTTTTCTTCATTCGTTTGGGGTTGTATTAGCCCAAAGAGTCTGAAATGAGTGCATGGCACACTGACCCGCAACACTTTTTCATATTACGTAGTCAACAGTATCTCAGCTTGGGGCAACCAACCTTCCTAATAAAATTTGGTGATGTGTTAATTGCCTCGCATATTACTATGCTGTATTATTTGATTTAGTTTCCTCTGAAAATCCTGTGGGTAAAAATCATTCAGTCAAACCATGAGATGGCCTAGTCTTCTCTGTGCTCACATTTAAACTTCCAAATAAATTGGAATTACCGAATGAGCCTGCTTCAGATTCAGAGGTAACCTTCTGCATTGGGTTTGCACAAGTGGAAGATAATGAATGTAGAGAAGAAACAAATACTGCTTTCTTCAAGCAGAAGACAAATTTCTTCCTAACTTAATAGTCTGTGCTCTTCCATATAGGTGGTGTATAAAGATGACTTAAATTGGCTGAAGGGACTTGGATGTTATGTCTGGGATACTCCACAAATCCTGCATGCTAAAAAATCGTATGACCTCCAGAGCCAGGTAAGCATGTTTTCCTCAAATAAGTAAATATTTATAAGATTTGTTTCTTCCATTTATGATTCACTGGGAATGACACCTATCCTAGTCCAGAGCACAATGAAGTAATTCCTTTACATCAGAAATATTTTGTTCAAACTATTATAATACACTCTTTCAGTTTTGTCTGTAGAGACATGATGATCCCTTTTGTTATTGGAGGAGCAGGAAACTTAGGAGAATGGAAGGACAGCAGGTTGTGGGTTTTAACAGTGAGAAGATAACACTTTGTTTTTCTGTGTGCCACCTGTGCACGATACCTCAGCGAGACATTTATGTTGGGAAAATAGTGTCTCTTGCCTTGCTGATTGTACTCTTAGCTTACTAGATGCTATACAGTGTTGTGCGATTTTCATTATTGCTTAGTTCATACAGGCTATATATTAAGTATTTCTTTGGCCTGTCACTTTTAAAGTTGTTCTTAACTGGGCTGTAATTCCGGGCTTCAGTTGTCTAGAACTGACTTTAAAGGAAGGTGGTAGGGAATTTCCTTGTCGTTGTGAGAATTAATGTTTGTTTTCTTTCGTTTTGTTTCCTTAGATAAAATATACAGCTGCAGGAAAAGAGAATTTTCAGAACTTTGGTGTTGTTACTGACACGCCTCTCTATGTGACTGCTTTGCAGAGTGGTATTATTGCTAGTGATGTGAGTCTCCCACTTTTTCTACTTGGGCTTTTCCCCGTGCTGCTTCTGAGAATTGAAACAACTTAACTAAATCTGTCTTTCATCTTACAGGTGAAATACAAGGAAGATTACCACAAAACTAAGGACAAGTATACAACTGTGACTGAAACAGTGGATTCTGAAAGAGTTCAAAATTTGAAAAATCTCTTTAGCAATGTAAGCGTTTCTACCCTTTTTTTTTCCTCTCAAGGAGGGATTTTTGTTTTATTTTGTTTGCTCACTCTGTTTGAAGGTAAACATCCAAGCATGGAGCTTATCAGAGCCAGTGATAGTCCTCTGCATTGCTTGAGTATGGGAAAGATGCTGTATTTCAGGCAGAGAGCATATTTTCTAACTGTAGTTCCAGTCTTGTCAAAATACATGCATTAATAAATGGATTCCCTGAGGAAAACTGCACCTGGACAAAATTAAGACCTTGTATGAGAATGGTCGTGAATAGTTAGAAAGCATTTTTGTCACCCTTTATGTGTATTGTCAAGATTAAACTAGTGTGCAGGCTCTTGCTATTAAGTAAGAGTTATGGCCTGTAAATAAAAACAGAAGGGCTTTTGGTTTCTATTGGTCGTTGGTTATTACCCAGGAGAAGGATTTTTCCACTTACGGAGACTTTCTGTTTCCCCACAGAACCTCTACAAGGAAGCCTGGGAAAAAGTGAAAGCTACTGGCTATATATTGCCCTCTGATGCTGTATCCCTAGCACGTGCAAAAGAACTGAAGCATAATGCTAGTATTGTAAGTGAATTAAATACTTCCTTTTTTTTTAAGCAGATCATCAATTCTAGCAATGAAATCCTTCATGACTTGCATATACTATAGGGACAAAAATTTTTCTTCTATTTTTAATTTAGGTAAGCTAAGTATCTGCAGATAATCAGTTTTCTGTGATAATCATTTGGATAACAGTTACATAGTCCTTTGCTGCTTCCTTTCATGGGAAAAAATGCCACATTTTATAGTAATAGAAACCGTTTCTTGAAAATGTCTGGTTAAGTTATTTTCAGTCTGAATTGCATAAGCATCCAGGTCAGAAAAACACCGAATGTCTTTAAATGATGCTTTACTGCATATAGAAGAACATAATCTTATGCTTTAGTGAACTGAGGCTTATGAGAGATCACTCTCTTCATGGATATCCTTAAATGAAAGAACTGGAATAATAAATAAATAGCTTATTCAACATCTATTGATTTTTAAAGTCTTCTAGTCAGCTGTTGTTATTTTTATGACATGATAGTTACCATGTGCTTTCTTTGCCATTTAGAATCAAACAGAAAACCAAGATCCTGCTTTAAAGGCTTTCTTTGCTTGTTGGACTCAACTAATTATTTTGCTTACCAATGAATTTTGTTCCAAAAATACTATTGACTCAGTGGAGTCACTTATTTGTTGCCTTTCTTTGCATCTGCTTAGGTAAAATACCGAGAAGAATATGACAAGTTTAAAGCGCTCTACACGCTACCCAGAGGTGTTGAGGATGATCCCAATACAGCAAGGTGCCTTAGAGTTGGAAAGCTTAATATTGATGTAAGTGTTGTTTTCTCATGTGTGTTTTCCTGATAAAACCATACTTATCTCAGAAGAGGCTACTCAAAGAATCCACATGCCTTCATTCAGATAGCACATTTCCACATGCTTTTGGCAGCGTTCAGTATTTGTTAAATTCTCTAATGCACCCACGAATGTCTTTTCAAGCTTGTGACTCAACTGTTAAATTGCCTGCATGGCTAAACCTTTCGTGTCATATGTTTATGTGTAAAACAGAGCACTACATAGTCTACCTCCTTTTACCACGTAAGTACAATGAAAATGTGACAAATCATATTTTATCACCCTTGATAAGATCCTGTAAATTATTTTTAAAGCAGGCAAGGTGTAAATTTTAGTCATAGACGAAGTGATTGCTCTCCCACTAACATTCCATGAAAATATCAATAATTTTGCTTCAAATTTCAAAACAGTTAATGCTTCAGACTGCTTGTGAGTATTATTAATGTACTGCGTTAACTCTGCAGCGTCTGTACAAGGAAGTCTATGAAAAGAATAAAGCCAAAGTCCACATTATTCCAGACATGGTAGACATAATTTCTGCTAAGGATGCACAGAAGAAAGTCAGTGAAATTGATTACCGCACACATCTCCATGAATGGATCTGTCTGCCAGATCTTCAAGTCAATGCCCATGTTCGAAAAGTAACCGATCAAGTCAGTGATGTAAGTTCACAAATCATGCGTTCATGGCTCCCTTTTTGAAAAGATTCTTGCATTTATGGTCTGTTAGAGGAAATGATGTGGGAAAAAGTTGGAGGACTGCCACTTGAATCCATTGTGTTATGCACTGCTAAACAGCATCTGTATCATGTTTTCGTAACACTTGGCAATAAGTGAGTAGGTTGAGATGTGGTTTACTGTGTATAATTTCAGTGTTATCAGTGTAGGCATTGGGTCATAACATTCCAGTTCTACCAGTGCAGCTGACACTGTCTGTAAATTGTCCTTTATTATTTGATTGCATAAGGTGTGGAAACTTTGGAAGTTTGAGAAAATCCTGATGGTGCAAAGCTTCTATGCCCTTGCCTTGCATAGGTCATCGCAGAAATAGCCCAATGATCTATCAGTAAATCATTGCCCAGTAGGATATACAAATAGTTTGGTTTTTTTTTTTTAAATCTTTGGATTTTTTAATTTACTGGACAAATTGAAGCAATGAAGAAAAAAAATATTTAAATTCCAAAAGAAATTGTTTTGATTTTCTCAAACAAATGAACGAAAAAAAGTAAAAATACTGGAAACCTTACTTACCATCATTTGACAGTTGTATTTCAGACTGATTAAGCAATGAGGGATTAGATCCTAGTGGAAGTCTTACAGGTTGCTTCTTTTCTCTGATACCTTAGGTGATATACAAGGATGACCTTAACTGGCTGAAAGGCATTGGCTGCTTTGTTTGGGACACTCCTGAAATTCTTCATGCCAAACATGCCTACGATCTTCGCAGTGATGTGAGTGGATACTGGTTTTGCTTCCTATTTTTTTCACTCCATTATATTAAAAGGATGGAGTAGCTTTATTCTACTCCAGATATAATCTGGAAAATTTTATATATCCTTCTCTACTGAAGTATTCATTAAATAACCAGACATGGTTATTTAAACTTTGCTGCTCCAGTAGTAGATGTAGTTTCAATACACTCTCTGTTTAAATGCTGGTTCACTAATAGAGTAGTTCAGTAATAAAATTAATAGTACGTATAGTAAATATAATAAATTCAATTAACAATGTCTATCCTTACTAATTAGAGCTCTTGAATTTCTCTCTGCAGATTAAGTACAAATCTAAGGCAGAAAAAATGAAGAACAACTACACTGTGGTCACCGACACTCCTGTCTATGTCCAGAATGTCCTCAGTGGCTTGAATTTAAGTGAAGTAAGTGTTTGCATCACCTTTCATCCCCAGTATTACTATGCCATCACCTCACAAGTTCTAGAAATGTGACTTTTAATATTTTTTTAATATTTTCCTTTGGCTCATTTAATCTTTGCTGGTTATCTATAACTCATTGCCTATGCCTCTATGAAGATATGAGAACACAATCACTGAAATCATTAATTGCCTGATTCCAAAAAACTTTTCATCCGTTTTTTTAGGAGAAGTTCCCTTATGTATGCAAACAAGACATACTGTGAGAGAATATCACAATTACAACTCTTCTCTATTTACTTTTTTTTTTCTCAGGCTGTCTATCGTGGTGAATATAAGCACAACATTCAAGGCAAAATGATTCCTACTGATAAAACAGTAGATTTGGAGCGGGCATATCATGCGAACAAAATACAGAGTGAAGTGAGTGTAAAACTTTTGGGTCCACAGAGTTTCTGATGTTCAGAAAGCAAATTCTTTAAAAGTTCATGTCTGTCTGTAGCTTTTCAGATACAGAAGCTGGATTTCACTGCTCTAAAATGAAAGTAGGAAAAGTATCCTCATTTAAGCTACAAGTATGCATTATTTTGCAGACATGGGGAAAATCTTTTGCCAATTGCAATTAAGAGATTTCCTGTGCAGCTAATGAATACTCTCAAATATTACACACAGTTGTCGCAAACTCTCTCTTTCTCTCTTCTCTTGCAGAATTTGTATCGCTGGGCTGGTGTGAATGCTCTGCCTACTGGATACAGCCTTCCCACAGATACCCCCAGCTTTCAGCATGCTAAACACGTCCAATACATTGGCAGTAATGTAAGTGATGTACTATGTCCCCGTACAACATGAATTGCAAGGGAATATTTGATGCCCATCCTGTATGAGCACACAACTGTTTGAGACAGTTATTTCTCAGATAGAAGATTGCTTGTCAGGGAGCAGCAAGAGCGGCGTAGTTCCTTGTGGAAGCCTGAGACAGGAACTAAGGGCAACCACGACATAGGCAGTGGTCCATCGTCCAGGGTGAAGTGTCACTGTACCCGAATGGGGTGGGCAGAGCAGGGTGCTGAAAACAGGTTGTATCAACAGCCCCAGACAAGGTGAGAAACCAGGGCAAAGGTCCATGCAGGGGGACCCCATCAGGAGCTGTGGGAAAAGAGCAGAAATCGGAGACAGGCTACCTACAACATAGGTCCATTATAAATCCAGGAGACAGGGCTAGAGACAGGTTGCCAGTGGTATAGGACCAATGTCCATCCAGGAAATGAGGATGGAGATAGGGCAGAAGATAGATGCGCTTACAACAGCTCAGGCCAGGCCTGACATCCCAGATTTGGCTAGTCAGGGCAATTAAAACTTCGTAGCGCACTCAAACCCAAACATGGATAATGTTTGCCTTAACGGAATTTAAATGTTACCAAACCCCATAATTATCTGAAGCAATTACTATCAAAATATACATTTCCTCAGGCAGATGTGAATACCTTATTAGATGCAAGAGAAATTTAAAATGTTATTAATCTTGTGCCACATGATAAAGGTAAAAATGATGATGATGTGTAGTTTATTTAACTCTGATATAGCTACATCTCACTTGTTTATCTCTAAAAATCTGTCTCTTTATACTGCATAAATTACTGCCAGAACTACAGTGTAAGTAGAATCACAGTCAAATTCAGTTTTTTATGGTTTTGTTCCTTTTTCTGCTTTGTAGCTGAAATATAAAGAAGCCTATGAACACATGAAAGCTAAAGGCTATACTCTGGGACCTAAAGATGTTGGATTTGAAAATGTGAAGAAAGTGAATCAAGTCATTAATGAGGTACAGTAAATATGTGTATTTGCTTTCAATTGTATTTTTAGTGCCCAAAATATTAATGATGAGAGTAAATTGATTGGGAAGATTGTAGGATCCGTGTTCTTTGAGGCTTTTAAGAGCAGCAGTTTAGACAAATATCCATCAAGAATGGCAAGGGATAATTGATCCAGGCTTGGAGTTGGGCTGTATGGCTTTTTAAAGTTCTTGATAACTCTAACTTTCTGCAGTCCTGTAAAACTGTTGCCATAGTATAAAATCAATTGCACCCTAATTTTGTTATGTGATCTGCTGCTACTGGATTAAAGCGGCATAGAAGTTACTGTATCTGTATGACATTGAGTCTGGATAGTTTTAGGTTTTATATATGTGTACTCACTTCTTTGATCGTTGGCATTAGTAGGACGAAGATTAAACACATATATTTACATATTTGTAGAATTAGAATCTCATACTAGCCATGTATTGGAGATGCTACTGTGAAAAACAATTGTGGAAAATCTTTGCCTGATTACAAACCAGTATGTTTGCTCCCTTCTCTCTGGTAGTTGAGCGCTACCTAGCAAAAAACTGTCCTTAAAAGACAAGTACTTACACTCTGCCAAACTGCTTGCCATTATAAGTTTTTAACATGTAGAATGCTGTCTCCTTTGATACAGAGGTTGTATCGCGCAACATACCACAAGTACAAGGACAAGATTCACACCACTCCAGACACACCAGAAATCCGTCAAGTCAGAGCAACCCAGGAAGCTGTCAGTGACGTATGTGTCTTTCTAACATAAAAACCAGAAGAGATTTAGAATATTCAGCATGACCAAACATGTGAAATGCTATTTTCATTTTGTTTTTCAGCTGATCTACAAGTCAGATTTCTTTAAGATGCAGGGACACTTGATTTCCTTGCCATACACTCCTCAGGTGTTGCACTGCCGCTATGTTGGGGACATGACAAGCGATGTAAGTGACTTCTGTTAAGATACCTGGTATTTGAATATAACAGGCCTAATACTTTTATACTGATAGTGTAATTTGGCTTCTATCACCTGCATTCTATTCTGTAGTAGATAAATGCTTTGTCCCTGTGTTTAGGAAATGATTAATGAAATTATCCCTAAAGTTAACTTTTGAGTTTTCTTTTTCTGATTGCCTCATAGAATAAATACAAAGAGGATCTGAAGTGGTTGAAGGGCTTGGGTTGCTTCCTGTATGATACTCCTGATATGGTCCGTGCTCGTCAGCTGCGTAAGCTTTGGGTAAGATTTTTCTTCTGAGAACCAAGTATAACAACAATTGATTTATTTATATGTATGCTATGTGCTTCCAGGAAGTTAAGTACGTGAAAATGAGTAAAGACTTATGATGGATTTTCTTCTCATGCAGCTAGTTAGTTGTTTCAAAGCACTGTTAGGTCATACTGTAAGATTTTCTTTACTACTGAGAATAATAAAAGCTTCCTAAGTAATACTGCTTTTCTTTTTACAGTCTAATTATATATACACTGATACTGCAAAGAAGATGTGGGCTAAATACAATGTGGTATTGGATACTCCTGGATACAGAGCGGTTCAGGAGCTAAAAACCCATTTGAGTGAAGTAAGTTCTATATTATTTTTGCACATCTTTGTTAGCTATAATTAAGCTCAGACCGTCTCACTGTTTTTTCTGAAATGCATGAGATGCTATAATTGCACAGCTGTTCAGCTGCTAAATGAACATATGTAACAGAAGAAATAATTCATGGACCTGTCTCTTTCCAGCTGGTTTACAGAGCTGCCGGCAAGGAGCTGAAGACTAAATACACTACCATCCTTGATACACCTGACTTCTTAAGAGCCAAGCAAGGACAAAAAATACAGAGCCAGGTGAAAAATTTGTACTGATAAAAAAAAAAATCAGGGGATCCCTCTTAATATACTCTTAAAATACAGTAAAATCTTGCCAGGCCATTTCAAAGCAATGTAGAATTCCTAAAGAGGATGTTTAAAATGACTGTTGCTCATTTTTGAGTGGCTATGAATTTTCATGTTGACCATATCTCTGTAATGGACATGTTCAGCTTTGTACATCTGAACTAGAACATAGAACCCTGGTACAGTTCTGTTCAAATTCTCTGTAACTCTGACTTCATTAGAGGAATAAATATTTTTATCCATCTACTTTTATTCATCACCATTTCTTTATTCAGATAGTAGTTCATTAACTGAGTTTGTAGCTACAAAGTTTGTGGAATTTTTACATTTGCAGAACAAAATGAACTTACCAGAGGAAAAAGACCTTATGGATGCTTTTACCTAATGCTAGGTCTGAATGTAGGGCACGGAGGTCATTAACGTTACATGTATTTGACTTCTTGGTTTGTGAGCATGTTACTGGCAGTTACGGAATATTGGGAGTACTGTTAGAGAGGGATAAACTGAGATAGTATGGAAGAGGAAAGGGCACATTAGTTTCTCCTGGGGTAAGTAGTGTGGTTATGTATACATTGTGAATTTACAGACATTTTTCGTTTTTTCTTTTTTTTTTTTTTTTATTCTTTTTTTCTTGCTGCAGTATTTGTATGTGGAACTTGCCACAAAAGAGAGACCCCATCATCATGCTGGTGGTCAGACTCCAGCCTTTACACATGCTCGGCAAGTAAAGGACATGGTCAGCGAGGTAAGATATTTTGTTTTTTTTTTTGTTTCGTACCACTGTGCTGAACTGTTTAGAAGTTTTATTTCTCATTTTAGTGGTAGTTTCAAGGTTCAAATCTGTTTACACTTCATTTCGTTTTCTGTCTCTTAAGCTTATTTTCCACATTTCCTTTGTAAGTTGTGGTAAAAGAGTACAATTTTTTAATATGTTTTAGTATTTTATTAGATACCTGTTTCTAAGTGTTTGTTTGCGGAATCTGAGGTACACTGGCTGCAAGACCAGGAAGACTTAGAAAGAGCTGAACAGCTGAGCTTGTTTCCCAAAGTTTTGACAGAAGCACTTTGCAAGAATGACTTTATGCACTTGGTGTAGCACCTCTGGGTGTTAACATAATACCAGATTAGCACATGCTTCTAGGATTAAAGATATAACTTTTCCCTTTTGCTGTCTCTCTTAGAAAAAGTATAAAACCCAGTATGAGAAGATGAAGGACAAATACACGCCTATCCCTGACACACCAGTCTTGATCAGAGCCAAGAGAGCATACCTGAATGCCAGTGATGTATGTAGTCCATGACTGCTGCTTTTTCTTGGTTTCTTTGTGAAAAGAACAGGAAAAGGATCAATGAGGAGAAAGCATGCAAAGCATAGAGTATCTCAGTGTGGGTCATAAATTGGGTCACCCCATTTGCATGTGCATTTCCATTTGGTATTACAGAGATTATTAAGTTTTTACTTGATGTCACTGTAGTGCTTTTTTCATTTATTATAATTCATTTTCATTTTCCATTGCACTGAAGTGTGGTCTTACAATAAAGAAAAAATAGATTTAAAGTAATTTGCTCACACATGAAATCTCCAAATAGCCCAGACTGGAGTGAAATGATTGATGCTGTAGCCAGGAGAGAATACCTTTAGCAGATTTTTTAATCTCAGTTTTGTGTTAGAAGTAAACTTGCATGTCACTGAGAATGTGCTCATTTCTTAATTTAGAAGTAGATTCTTGAAAAAAATTATACGAGCTGCTGCACATAAGTTTATTAAGGTGAAATTGATTTTTCCTTCAAGCACGGAATAGTGATTTGTGAGTTAAGGCAATGGCTAAGAGGACTCTACTCATTTGTGAGATCTTTGCTGTATAGTTCAGATTGCACGTTGTATCCTGAGAGGATATGTGCTGGGCTGGTGTTTTGGTCTAGTGATTAGTCTTACTACTCTCTTAAGAATGATTTTTAAATACTGTAAAGGAGCATCCCAGTTCTTTCGCACATTTGAATTTCTCCTCTGAGAAAGTCTTTCTCCAATGACTGGAATGTCTTCCAGGACATAGAAGAAGGAATAAGTCATTTTTTTGTGCCAAAAGTGGCAATTTTGCTATTCTAGAAAGTAGTCCTGTGATACATGGATGTTTTTTCCTCAGTCTTCAATCTGAAAGTGAATAGGGTGAAAAGTTGCTTTAGATGTACCAACTCCGTTTTCTCTCTAATTTTCACCATAAGTCTCAGTCAAATTGCAATTGATTGTAGGCAATTGCAGCTTCTTAAAATTCCTCGGGGCCTACATATCCCTGGTTGTCATTCCTAAGAGGTAGGAAATTTAACTAAAACAATTCCTGACAGATAAATATAATATATTCTTTTATATGCTATTTTTCTTACCAGTTGCGCTACAAAGAGACCTTTGAGAATACTAAGGGCAAATACCACACGGTGAAAGATGCTTTGGATATTGTCTATCATCGAAAGGTCACTGATGATATTAGCAGTGTATGTATACAACATTTTCATTCCTAATTAGTGTTTGTCATTTAATAACCTAGAATGTGCCATTTATGCCATCGTTCTATTAAAGTGTGTCAAGTAATTAGAAAAATATGATCAGCACTATTAATATTAACTTGTTTCCTTCTCTGGAATACTATACAATTGATTGCTTTTGGTGTTACAAAGGGGAACGCAAGTTAATCTCATTTCCACTCTTTTAGTTCTAATGTTTCAGAAAAAGGAATGTCTTGAAACTGTATGGCCTAGAGTGTTCTGTTCTCAAATCAGTTTACTTCAGTCTTCAATTTTCTTTGTAGGTGAAATATAAGGAAAATTATATGAGTCAATTAGGAATCTGGAGATCCATCCCAGACCGTCCGGAGCATTTTCATCATCGTGCAGTCACGGATGCTATTAGTGATGTGAGTTCAAATAGTTCCTGCATGTGAGAGGTTGAAAGTTGTAAGTAGGTTTCCAAAATGAAAACCAAGTCTTATTTCTTGAGGAAAGGGAGGGCAGCTGAAATTTTTGAAGTGATTTACACTTCCACCTGGCAGATCTGTGACATGACAGAGCAAATCAGATGGCTAAAATTGCAGCTCATCTCCTTTTGAAATTATCAGAACAGTCTTAATTCATTTCAGTTGCATTTGCTTAGATTTGTTTAGCCCCATAACAACTTTTAATTGTACATATCTGTACATATACAATAACCCCTTAATTGTACAAGAATAAATGTTTATTGATTCACACAGGAACTCCAACAGCTAATGATAGATTAGGTACGTGAAGAATCTGAGTCTATCAGGAAAGTATGAGTAGCTGTAACTTATTTTATAATGGAATAATAATGGGTGTAGCTGTTTCCTGCACCTTGTGTTGAGGTGCTGTTTCAGCATTGATCAGCTACGACTTGGTGCTGCTTAAAACTGAATCCTTTTACTTCTTTTCTAAAGGTTAAATACAAGGAAGACTTATCATGGCTCAGGGGCACTGGCTGTTATGCATGGGATACTCCAAGTTTTGCTCTGGCAGAAAAGAATAAGGTGCTCTACAGCGGGGTAAGTAGAACAGTCCGAATTGTTACTAAATTTTTTTTGACATTTGCTTATATTGTCAATAAATTTTTGCAGGAGAATCCAATTCTGGCCTAGACATTGATGTGAGTAAGTCATGGTAGAACTTAATTTCATTCTTACTAGAAAAGAAAAGAGAGGAAAATGATCTTTTGTTTATCCCCTCTGTTCCTTGCAAAGCTATCAGCTGCATAGCAATTTTTCTAGTGATTCTAAGTCTAGATTTAAAATTATGAAGATTTGAAATTTCCATTGTTTCCTTGATGTGATAGATCCCTCCTGCAAACTACTACATTTACAACTATTTTTTGTTTGTAGATACGTTAAATGTGCATATGCAATAATTCTACCATGGTGTTGCTGCAGATTGTTTCTAAAATCATATGTTTTCATTGCCTTACCCTTCTTTGGATTAACATTGGAATGGGGCTTTGTGTTTGCTTTATTTTTTTCTCCAGTGTAAGTACAAGGAGATATTTGAGAAGACTAAGTCTCAGTTTAAGTATGTAGCTGACTCTCCAATTAACCAGCATTTTAAATATGCAACTCAGTTGGTGGATGGGGTAAGTGTTAAAGATTACGGTAGAGTCTCATACTGAAGTGTGTGTATGTTAATACCGAGTTGAAGGCTGACCTTCCTTATGAAATTGTAAATAAATCAAAATATATTCAGGCTTAAAGATGTCTTAAGGTCAGACTAAAATCATGACGAACAAGATTGTTCTTAGTGTCTGCCTGAGTATTAGGACAGGGCAGGTTTACAATACCTAAAAAGTAAAATCCTGATCCCTGTTCCATTACTTTTTCATTGCAAAGAAATGTCTTTGCTGACTGGTAAATAAATGGTGACTTAAATAATGCTGCTTGCTTAGTAACACTGATTGTTGATTGTCATGTGAAAAAGGTATAGAGAGAATCACAATTGCTTTCCTGAAACACTGAAAAAAACCCTTTGTCTTAGAAAGATAGTATTATGTCTGAAGTTACCATAGCTCTGTTTCATTTCAGATATTTTGCCTTGAATTCTCCCACTCTGCCACTTACTTTTTCTTACTTTTCTCCTGCAGTACTAAAGAAACAATAACCACAACACAGTAGCAAAAGGGGTTAATGAATGTCCCTGGGTTTAATATTAAAATCACTAATGGTGTTTCTAGGAGCAGTGCTGCACACCCACAGGACAAAGCCTGTTGAAAAGCACTGTGTTCTACGTGAATTCTCATCAGCTTAGAGCTGCCATACCACACCAGACTCTGATGCTTTTCATTAAAGCAGCGTATATTTAGGCTCTCGTATCTTGGTATTTTATTCTTTTTCACCAGACACTATGATAAATTGTTTACCTGTCAGTAAATATATTACAGTATTAGCTGTTCTAGATAAGAAAAACTGTTTCACAACAGATACCATTCCAGTGCCATTGCTATCATTTCATGCTATATTTGATAAGCAGTGAATCAGAATTTGTTACGGAAGACTGTCAGTATTCAGTCTTATTGTTCAGTAGGGCAAATAAGGAAAAATTTAATATAAGAAACATAAATGAGTAAAAATTTAGCAACAGGGGCGCCATACATTGAAATGAACTTGCCTAAATGTCTGCTGTGATATAAGTGATGGTTTTTATGACAAAGGATTATAGGTTTTGCTTACAAAATGTCTGATGATAATATAACACTGTATTTCACCCTTGCATCTCATTCTGTTCTCTTTGTACTCAAATCAAGAATCTAGTTCCATACAGAGTTAATTCTGCAGTTATTGAAAAGTGGGGGTAGAGTATAGGCATCCTTAAATTGTAGGTTAGGCCTTCCATTGGAAATTTAGAAATGCATATAGTATTTGGAAATATTTTCTCTCTGTGTTTTTTTTAAATATATTTTTCTCTTTTGGATGTGAATTTCAATCTCGGCCTTTAAATACTCCATGTAAAGAGGTTTCAATGGTTAGAACTATGATCTCTTTGTGTCTTCACTCTCTTTTAATTTGTTACACTGTACTATGCTATTCTGAGCAGAAGTTATATAAAGCTGCCTATGAGAAGCTCAAAGATAGGTACAGCGTTATTGTGGATGATCCTAGGAACCTCCTGGCCAAGTGGGGGACTACACTGAGCAGTCAGGTACCGTAGGAGCACGAGCCAGTGCTGCCAGAAAGTGCCTGGTTCACTCACAGCTACTCTGTCTGTGTGAAATGTCTATAGCTAGCGGTGTCACAGGTTTCACCTGTGCTGTTGTGATGTTTTAGTTCAGTTGGTCAGACAGTCTTTGTTTTGCCACCCAAAAAGAATTATGACTTTTTGAGTGAGCTAATCTCTACTGTATGTACTTTCTATTCATATATTGTGCATCAATTGACATCAGAAATCTAATGCCTCTTGAAGTCATTGGAGAGGTTTTAAAAAAATGCATGTTGTGTCATACATTTATTTTTATTACCTCTCTTTTAATGACTTTTACAAACTTTATCTTCTTACTACTCAAGCAGCAGTGACAAATTTGGCTTTTGAGTGCCCTCACCTTAGTCTATAATTTACTCGTATCTCCCCAAAAATATTTCCTCAATTTCCTTAATGGGATCGTGTGCAAATCTTTTAATATATACTCTTGACATTCTTAATTAAATAGATGTAAGTTGTATGCACATCTGAATGAATACATATAGTACCTTGCCTAAATCTCTCCACTCTCAAAGTGTCTGGGATCTAGAGCTGCGTTGTTGTTTCTGGTGTTCACAAGTATCTTTTGTGCTTCGTTGCCATTTGCATGAACAGAGACAATATAAATCCTTTGCCAAGATGCTCCTGCAACAAGGATGTAATGAAATTCTGAGGCCAGATATGCTGACAGCACTCTACAACACACACTTATGGAGCCAGGTAATATGAAGAACTGCTGCTGTAGGAGACATTATATATACAAATCAGCTGCTTGGACTTCTAATATTTAATGCTTGGGAGTTCTCTGAAGTTCTACGGATATCAGACTCCAGAGTTTTGTTGTTGGGCTTAATGCTGGCTATGATAAAATATTTTTGAAAGCAGAACACAATATTTACTGCAACTTGGACTTCACTCAGCTTAGGCTGGTCTTGCCTCCATTTTCTCCTGTCATTATAAATAATTTTTATGTATACTTCTATATAATATTTCACATACTTTTATAAAGAGCAATTTTCCATACCTTTAAGGTATTGTATGTTAGCGATTCCTCATATATTCCTAACCAAATTCTCATTCTATCAGCGTTTCTTGGACTGACTGCCTCTCAGAACACAAATCCCTTAATTCAGTATGAACATGATTAAGTAATTTGGCAAGTAGATTACATTTATCTACCAGTCTGCCTGAGAATGGTGTCAGACTGTGCCTAGAGACAGAACAGAGTCATGGCTCACTTCTGAGTGCTCTTAGAAAAGGTATAGGTGCACAGGTCTGTAGTAAATCATGTTTTCTTCAATCCCTTTCTCTACCTTCTGCTTTTAAGCAACACTAGCAAAGTAGTTCCCATGCAGTCACATAATACAGTTTATTGAAAAAAATTACTCTCTCCTCTTGCCAGTTTTAATAAAAATCAGAACGTAGAAAGTGAGTATGATTCATCTATCTGTTCATACAGAACAAAGAGCCTAATATATTTCTGATGATGCAAAAGAAAGCCTGTAATGACTCATATCATTGTGAATCATTAATTTTCCATATTCTACCTTCATTTAATTGGGATTCCAGCATATAATATATTTTGGTTGTACCAGCTGGATGAAAACGTGGCTTATTTAATAACTTATACATATTTATTTCTGCTCTGAAATCAAAGCTGCTAGCAGTAACCATACTCTTCTCAATGATAAAAATTATTCCTAACTATGCCAGTTGAAACCGGCATATAACATTTAAATTGTAAAACAGAAGTGCAACAGTAGAAGAAAATTACATGAGAGGAAAGGGCCTGTTCTTCTTTGTAACTATTAGCACAGTTAACATTCTTCAGTAATAAGGTACTGAAGATCCTTACTAGCCCTTTTTGTTCAATTTTTCCATGGGTTTCTATTATTTCATTAAAAACTCCTTGCAGGTAAGTTTGAGTATGTTTGAAGGAAAAAAGTAGCACTTTGCCTGACGTGCATGTTCATCTGAGTTGACTTCATGTTTTGATTTGTTGTTTCTGTATCATTTTTTATATTTTGTCTGTCATAGTCCTGTTTCAAAAGCATGGGTTTATATTCTGATGCAAGATAGAGCATGAAAGTTCTTTTTAAAAACTTTGTTCTAACCTCTTCCACCTGCTCTCAGGCTGTCTACAATGAATTATCATTCTTGGTGTACAGTCTGTTCTCACTGAATTCTGTGAAAATAGGTTTAGAGTCCTGAGTAGGGCAAGATGATCTTTAAGAAATTATCAAGATACAAATTCTGCTATCAAAGCTTTTAAAATTGCCTGGCATTATGATATAGTCAGTGGATGTTTTTATCTTCTGCTGTGTAAGATGTTTTACATTTCTCTTCATTTGATGAATATTTAAAAATGACATATTGTCCACTTATGAATTTTAAAAGTCACTGATCTGCCAAGATTGCTTTTTTTGCACTCAGTGAAATAAATGTAAAATTAATCACACAAATAGATAGGCGGCCTCTTAGCCAAATAAGAGGTTTGCAAAGTTTAGCTCATTGTGCATGTTCAGTATTTGTTGGCTTTGGTGGAAGGATTTTGCAATTTTATGATGTGTGATTCTATGAGTATGTCCTGAAGATGTTATGTCTTGATTTGTGTGGTTAACATAGACTCTTTCCCAATCACCAGGTTGAGTACAAAAAGGATTATGAAAAGAAGAAAGACAAATATACTACAGTTGTGGATACTCCAGAACACTTAAGGACAACAAAAGTCAACAAACAGATTAGTGATGTAAGTGTGTCATTCCCTTTCAAGCTTACCTCCTTCCCTGAATTCTGACCTTTGAAGTGTGATAATTAAGAAGATGGCATTTTCAGTAGTCCATTATGCAATGTTTCTCATCTTGATTTTTTCAATTGACACCAATAATGTTGAGAAATAATACAATTTTCATCTTCAGATTATTTACAAGTTGGAATATAACAAAGCGAAGCCTAAAGGCTATACTACAATCCACGATACGCCTATGTTACTGCATGTGCGCAAGGTCAAGGACAGAATAAGTGATGTAAGTAAATTTTCCTTGCCTGTGCTATCAAAAAGACACATAATTAACTTTTTACTTTGGTATGCAAGACTTTTAACTCATATGTAACACTGTCGTTGAAAAATAGCTTCTTGTTAGAGTGTATTGGTTTTGTTTCCATGTAAAACTCTGTATGTACTTAATGCTTTTTCAAAAAACGCAACAGAGTATGAAAGTATTCAGGAAGCTTTTTTGTGTAACGTTCTTCTGTAGCTCTTGGAACATTTTTGCTGGGGTAGAGCAGCCCTCACTAGCAGTAAAAGCTGTGAGCTGGAACTGGTATCTAATTTAAGTATGGATTTGGGGAATTTGTTTCTGGGTTTTCTTCCTCTATTGGCTAGTGGCTTTTGTGGAGCCTTGAATAAAGTACTTAGTACATTACCATGTTTATTCATGTCTTCTATGGGTATTGGGAATATGTAAGGTAAATACTCTGATCTAAAATAAATATGTGGTTTGATTATGGGGCAATGGAAGGATAGAAACAAGAGAGAGAAAGGAAGATGAATTGGATAGAGTAATATCATAGGATTTGGGAGTCCTGGTCCTAATTCCTCCTCCTACCCTAGGCTTTCTCTCTGACCTGTGTATTGTTGTTCCTTAGATATCCGTAAATAAAATAAGGATACTAGAACTTCTGTAACTCAGAATAGTACTGTGAGAATAAGTACTATGAAAGTCATTCAGATGCTGCATGGATTATCTATGTAATGAGTAAATCTAGGAGGAAAAAAAGGACCATACTATCCAGTTACTAACGTGGATCATTAAGAGACAATGATGTTCAAAAGCGATCTATGAATTGAAGTACATTTTTCCAGTTCCAAAGTGAGTGCTATATTTGAGATTCTATAAAGGAATTTTCAGAAAGCATTAAATGTGCCTATCAGAAGATAAGTTTCTTTAAAGCATTTCTATTGGATGCAAAAAACTAGAAACAGGCAGAATTACTGTTCATGAGCAGATTTTGGTAAATCTTAGTCTGTGCTTCATGGCGAGTTATACCTGCTACTTTTTCTATTTAAAGAGTACTGCTGCTGAAGAGGACCCTTCTTTCAGGCAGATAGTTGATACCAAGCTGTACTGATACAATTTCTTTTTCTTCTGTTAAGATTCTATCTTGACAGGAGCAATTTTTAATATTATGTCTTTCATATTTTGATGCTTCTCTTGTTGACAATGATACTATTTTTGTAAACATTTTTTATGTTTTTCTTTCTTTCAGCTGAAGTACAAAGAAGTGTATGAGAGGAATAAATCTCACTGCAATGTCATAGCAGATTCAGTTCATATTAAGACTCCAAGGCATGCTTACAAGCTAAACAGCAATGTGAGTTCAGTACTTCAATTTTATTCTGGATAGTGTTTGGGACTGGCAGTGGAAACCACAAGAAATTATTCTGAATTCCATTGAAATTTTTTGAGCTTCGACATTGCTTCTAATTCTTATGCTGCTTGAATAAAATATATGTTAATTTATTTCATACTACAGTGCTAAATCTTGCAAGTTGCCCTTGAGGTCACGTGAGGTTTTTTGTATGTCACACATCTACTGTTCTTCTAGTCCCCCTCTGTTTTCCTGACAGAGACATATCTGTCCCAGAAATTCTCTGTGATGATGTTCTTGTAGACAAAGTAAGTGCTTCCTGGGAAGCTCTCCTGTGTTTCTATTATTGGTGGCCCAACATCCACTTCAATAGGCATAGAACTGAAAGCACTCACCTTCTTCAAAGTCATGATGTCCTACTGACTCCCACTGGATTGTACGTGATTCAGAGGAAAGCCCTAGTCTGATGTAGATGCACTTTCTTACCTCTTCTCCCTGTAATTGGTACAGATCAAAAGAGAATTCACATCTTTATGAATGTCATGTGTAAAGTACACAACTTCCAATTACCTTCATTTTTTCTTGTTGTTTCACTATAAACAGCTGGATTATAAGAAGAAATATGAAGCAGCCAAGGCTCATTGGCACTGGATTGCTGATAGACCTGACTTTGTTCAAGCAGCCAAGTCATCTCTGCAACAGAGTGATGTAAGAAAATCGGAACAAACTGAATACTCTCTTTCCTCACATCTCTCATGTTCAGAATAAAAAAAAAAATGTAGAAGATTTGAGACTCTCTTCTTTTATCTTTTATTTTTTCTTCCTGCAGTATGAATACAAGCTGGACCGGGAATTCCTAAAGGGATGCAAACTCTCTGTCACAGATGATAAAAACACAGTATTGGCCTTAAATAATGCCATTTTGGCAAGTGATGTAAGTGCTTGAACACTCTCTGTTTTCGTTCTACTAGAGATTTACTTACTATATAAACTACTTTATTGGAAATGTGATTGGATTAAGAATGAAGCTTTGAAAAGTTGTTCTCAGTCTCTGTTCATATTTGATTTGTTTATTTCATTAACGAATTGGCAAAATCTGAATAAATTTGGTCTTGTAAATGTCACTGGCCTAGTTCATGGATTAAATAAATATTCAAAGTTAACATTGCCTGAACACCCTAGACCTTGGGTGTATCTCTGCATTCCTGTTATTGAAATGAAAATATTATCTGGAGAAAACAACAAAAAAAGCTGCAGTTATAACTTTTGCCTAACACAAAATATCTTTCATAATTACTAACAATAAATTAATATTCAATATTCAATATATTAATAAAATTCCAAGTGAGGGCGCTAGGAATATATGGACTGGAACGATCATCTTGGAAAACATCAAAATATGGGGTTTTCTGCAAACTTTTGCACTAACAAGCAGGCAAAACTATAGTAATTTATTTTTAAATTGCCACAAGACAAGATACACATTGCTTAAAATGATATCTTTTCTTCCTGCTAGATAAAATACAAAGAGAAGCACAACAAAGCTCGAGGAACGTACCATGTTGTTCCCGATACTCCTCAGATCCTCCTGGCTAAGAATGTCAGCTCTCTTGTATCTGAGGTAAAACATCGGACAGTTACTCATTATTTTTAAGTACATCCTTTTAATACTGGGGGGGAATGGTGGACATGGACTGTGCATTGCTGATTTTTACCTATTTTTATTGTGTGCTTTCAGAATAAATACAAAGAACACAGCAAGAAGCAGCTTCCGCATGGGTCTTATACAACCCTGCCGGAGACACGAGACACTGCTCATGTGAAAGAGGTGACCAAGAATGTCAGTGAGGTAAGTAACTAGTGCAATAACCATTTATGGTGAGATTATTACCTGCTGCCTGTAATTGATTAGACCGTTGCGTGTTTTAGTACACATGCAGCACATTCAGAGTCTGATCATAAAACGCCCAAGGAGTCAGAAAAGATTAATTCCTACCAGAATGAGACTTTAACAAAGAGGTAAACACATTTTATTGGGAATCTGTTTAACTAGGCTGGAGAAAAATGACAGGCTGGAGTGCTAATGGGTGCCCTTAATTCAGATTTTATTTTTCATAGAACACAGTTTAAACACAAGTCACTATCTCCAAATAGCAAGCTTTGTAATCAGAAGTGCAAATAATGACAACCAAGCTGGGGACATACATGTTGAGACACAAGAGACTGCTTTGTATCTATCTTAACCATTTCAGTGAGCTTATTTCCAAGTTTTGGTAGCATTTACCTCCATGTGAAATTAAAAAGTCACACATGCCCTGTTTTTTCTCTTAACAGACAAACTATAAAAAGAAGTTCGTGAAGGAGAAAGGCAAGTCTAATTATTCTGTCATGCTGGAGCCTCCCGAGGTGAAACATGCCATGGAAGTTGCTAAAAAACAGAGTACAGTAAGTTTGGCTTGTGTTTTCATGAATTAAGTAGCTTCTGTAAGGAAATTCAATCACAGTCACCTGACAAAAAGAAAAGTTCAGATACTTCTGGATTTCCTCCCAGCCTCCATGTTCAGGTATAATTCTGAAAGATAAAGATGCAAATATTTACAAATGTAACATTGCACTGAAATAAAGGACTTCCATGAAAATCACATTTCTATGTAATCACATGGTAGGATTTAAAGTCATCTAGTGCAAATTACACAATAATTTTTTCATTCCTTCAAATACAGACAGAATTGCACATGCTTATGTCTTCATTTGTAGGCAGCTTGCAAAAACAGATTCCCAAATCCATTCTTTGTGAAATTATACTTTAAAATAAATCTCAGGCACTTTCCCAGAACATTGCTGTGACTTTATTAGGTATATTCCTCATGAACAAACCTCAGTAATTTTCTTTCCTCTGTCTGTTATTACGGATTAGATTGAATACAAGAAAGATGCCAAGTCAAAGCTCCACTACACACCTATAGCAGATCGACCAGATATTAAGAAAGCAACTCAGGCTGCCAAGTTAATTAGCGATGTAAGTGGTTTTTAAATCTTTTCTATAATTCTTTATCAGTAATTTTACCATTAAAAACAGTGTCAGTAAAATAATTAAAAGGGAGTGTCATCACTACTAAACTATATTATTTTTTTCTTTGTTAGATTGAATATAAAAAGCGTGGAGAAGCTGGCATTGGTGTAACCATGCTGGGACGTCCAGATATTGAACTGGCGAAGGAAGTGTCCAAGCTAACTAGCCAGGTAATAATAAAAAATTGTGAAACTTTGAAGCAGGGAGAGAAATCAGATATGTTATTAACTTACAGAGTAATGCTAATATTATAACTGAAATTATTTCTAGATTAGAGGGTAAGGGAGTATTTTAAAGGGAACATGTTAAAGTAAAAATTAAATCCCAATGTAAGTTATTTCTCTGTTAAGTAAACATTGAACTGAGGGTCTGATTCTGCTTACAGTGATGTCAGATGTGATTCACCACTTTCTTATAGTCATTTATAGCCGTGCAATGCAAACAAGACTGGTCAAGTCGCGTTCCCGCAGACGAGGCTGGTAGACAGTTGTGCCCAGACGCTGGCTTCAGTGGGAACAGGAGTGACCCCTCTGTACAGGCCAGAGAGAGGAGTCGTAGAAGTGGGGAGATGGGACATTTAGCTCCTCTGTATTTTATTTGTGTTCTTTTCTAATACTCACTTTCTTTTAATTCTTATGTCATCTCTAAAATCTTTTTATGTTTCCGTGTTCTTAAAAATGTCATTTATAATTCTACGATGTCCAGTTTCCAATTTTTATGGAATATGAAATGTTAAAACATAGAAGTATGCTGGTACCTGTATAACTTTGTCACTTACAAATCTGTATATTCTGTTAATGCTGAAAACGGTTGGTATGCAGAGAGTTAAACTGGCCTTCTTACAAGATGCTGTTGGTTCACAGGTGCTTGGCTGGGTAAATCTGTATGTCCTAAAGATTAAAACTGAGGACAATCATTGCCTCTACAAGCAAGCTGACGGTTTTCAAATAAGAGTTGCCTAAAAATTAAAGATTGTTGGAATTAGAAATATTTTTTTTAAAAAGTCTACAAATTCTAGTACCTGTCTTGGTGAAATGGACACAAATATGTTGCTTATTCACTAGTGTGGTATATTTTGAAAAAAAAAAAAAAAAGGCGCTTGCATACAAACATAATTCTCTTACCTTAAAAAATTTTAATAACTTTTCTACTGACTTACTAAATGTCAGTAATGGACATACAGAATCTCCTTAAAACAATGCTGTGACAAGATCTTTTAACTAGTACGGCTGAAGTCTTAGACATGTTCTCTTTTTTTTTTACCTTTTCTGGGTATTGGCTTTAAAAGAAGCAGCCTTTTATCTAGTTCTTATCATCCATCCCTTATGAGATGGACATTCAGTTTCTATCAGCCACTTTCTTTCTACTTTGTGCCTTTAAAAGAATCTTCTATTTTGAAGTTAATATGCTATATTAATAGAAGCTTACTTTACTACAACGATCATGTTCTCCCATCAGTCTGAAACATATGCTTGCTATTTTCTGTGATAATTTTTTCCACCAGGACCTCAGTTCAACTTGGTTCTTTCTCACCAGTTCATGCTTTAATCCTGTAATTGTTTGCATTTCTGACCTTGCTTTCTTGCTACGAATTATAGGCAGAATACCTCAAACGACATATGAGAGGGCACGGAGCCGCATCTTATGATACACCGTGGATGAGAACCTTTAAGAAAGCTAATATGCTAAGTAGTCATGTAAGATAATTTTAAGTGACACATCTGGGAATGCCATTTTTCTGCATCTCTCTCTTGCTTGCATATTATCTTACAGTTCCACACTGTGAAAGGGTTTATGATACACCGGTTGCCCTGATGTTGTGTCCAAGGCCTTGAATGTAGCAAAACTTGTGAGACTGCTCATTTAGATGTGACCTCCTTTTTTTCCTCTGGAAAGACAGTGCATGGGAATTGTGTGGGTGGGGAGTTTGTCTCTTTCAGAAATACCACGTGAAATGTTACTATGCCCTTCGTAATGGTTGTGGAGCTTCCAGTGTTTTTAATGGAAGTTTCTAGTACACTCGCGCAATGTGAAAACTCACCTTTTTCACCCCAAAACCATAAACCAGACATATAAGCTTGAGCTGGTTTGCCTGAAACTGTGTGAAAAATGGAAATATGTGTGTATGAAAAACTCAAACAATGGTTCTGGTAATTTTCAGTGAACAGTCATACCATATGCATTCCATTTGCACTAGAACTTCATTTTAGCCATTAAAACTTCTATTTAAACTTCATTTAAACTCTTCTGTTTACATTGTGCTGGAAGGGCATAATGGAAGCATAGTGTATGACTGAATCCACCCCAGAGCCTCTGAAAAGTGTTATTCTGTAGTGATTTGAGGGCATATAGTTTCTTGCCATCTCAAAACCTTTGGAAAATAGAAAAACTGCATAGCAGTTTTTGAAGTGGGAGCAGACAGATCTGTGCCATTTCAGTATTTTACATGTATTTCCAAATGAAAAAAAGGGGGATTATGTGTCTTCCATATCTAGCCATGACTGCTGCATGTAACTGTCGCATGTTTCAATGTCAGCCACTGTGTTTGTCAGGAAAAACAAGAAT
The DNA here is from genome assembly GCF_965231255.1 of Vanellus vanellus. Taxonomy (NCBI): domain Eukaryota; kingdom Metazoa; phylum Chordata; class Aves; order Charadriiformes; family Charadriidae; genus Vanellus; species Vanellus vanellus. The sequence continues at coordinate 2,386,399 of NC_138910.1, forward strand.
CTTTTTAGTAGAACCAAGGATTCTTAAACTGAACAATTGAACTACAAGAAAAAGAAGAATTTACATTTATTGCATTCAGTGATGAGATCCCCTTTCCCATGCCTTTTCTCCAATGTTAGCCAGTTCTCTTAGTCTGATAAACATGCTATGATGAGATTAATTTGGTCCTGAGAGAAAATTAACTATTGTAGATGCAGTAAGGGAGCCAAAAATAATTGGCATAATCTTTAACTTTTTTTTCTTCTTAGACATTCCTTCGCATAAACTTCTTTATAAAGCATTATGTCCAGTTTGTTTATCCACTTGCTGTTTTTCAGTTGGATTTCATCTTCCTGTCTGACATGTTTGCTTTTAATTTTGCAAAGAACTTCCAGTAACATTTCTTCTGGGCTTAAAAGTGAACTCTTTGGCATGATGGTCTGATCTTGATTGTATGTTGCGTAGCTTGCAAAACTTAACAGATTCAAGTATACTTCTGCTTGATTTTAATTTTTGTGAGGTTAGAACCAATACTGATTCCTTTATGTGAAAAATGTCGATATTCTTTGTTTTCCTACAGCAGCTGTATCGTTTGTGGATTTGTCTGTTTCGCTCTGTGTTTTATCTGATTGCTGGCATATTTTGCAAAGCAAAAGAGCAACAGTAGTATCCAGCATGAACCGTATGGTGGTGTATGGACAAGAATATGACAATGAATTCAAACTGTAAAATGTGATTGTGGAATGTGATTTAATTCTGCATTCAATCATCTTTCTTCTTTTCCTAATAGAAAATTATATGTTTACATTTCTGTAATTGTCATAAAAAACCCTCTAGCATGAGTCAGCTGTTCCTCAACTTAGTTATCAGTTCTTCAGTATTTTATTTCTTTCATTTCAATTTTCACATAAATATTGCTTGGGAGATCAGTTTTTTTTTTCTGAGGAGCCATTAATCCTTTTACCTCACCAGCCAGAGTCTTATATTTTCTGCATGCTTTTTGTAAGTATTGTCTTGGTCCTGAACAAAACCAAATTCTTTCAGAAAGACTGATGACGGTTGTTCAGTTCCTGCTCTTTAGACCAGGGATGGGGGTTGCTAGCTTCTTTAGTATAAAGTACCTCCAAGGAAATGTGGATTGGTAAACAGAGAGAAATGTTGCCTCACTTGTTTCCGGACCAGGCAGAATGCTACTACAGGAAAGATATGACAAATCCTCAGAATTTTTCCACTGATGTTTACTCTAATGGTGATGAGCATACACACTAACTATGGGATCCATTTAGATAAGCCAGAACTTAATCTTTAATACTTCAAGTTTTTTTTTGCACTCTTCAGTAACTCTTCTGAAACAATTTTATGCATCTCTGATAGCAAAAAAAGTAATAAAACCAAATATTCCTAATGGACCCGTCCTTTTTGTAGGTTTACAAGAAGTAGTTAGGAATTAGCCTGTAGCTGCACCTGCAGCAGTGGGATGGGACAAGTCATGATGGATGAAGGACTTGCCCTCATTTAAGTCATTAGCAAACCTCTTATTCCTATCCACATTTCTGTGCCCTCAGCCTGGGTCTGCTGGAATATTATGGCTCACATCGCTATGGTTTACCTTGCTGATGCTAATATGGTTTGGAAGTGTTACTAAGCCTCTTGCCTAATCTAATTCCTAGTAATTAATTGTGTCACTATTCTTTTTGTGATCAGCACCCTTCTTCATCTCTGATTTATATAGAACACAATATATGTGAAGAGTATAAAAGTATTTGATATATTGGCATCTTCAGTGCTTGTGTGTCTTGACGTAGTTTTTAAAGCTCATGTTTCTCCAAGAAGTATGTAAAAAGTTCTTCTAAATACTCTTTATACTTGTGTCAGTTTTTGTCTCTTTGTGAAACAGGGTATCTTATCTATGCACAGTTCCCATCAAGTGAGAAATTCTTCATCTTCAAGAGTCAGAATTTAGCTGTATTTTGTCACATACTTCTCTTGACTATGTCTGTTATTTTTACAATGAGGAGATGTAACCTGTGCACTGAAAGAAAAAATGCAAGTGGTATTTTGTAAATACAGATGTATATTTTCTTTCTGTGTCAGGTCATCTTTAAAATAGCTTTTATCCTAGTGGATGCCTTCAAGTTACTACATTTTCATTCTTCTGCTTATGATCAGGATTGAAATAGGGTCTCTTTGCCTTCTGCAGCCAAAGAAGTGAGTACTCAAAACCAGTTGTAATCCCTGGTTGTTTTTTGATTTAGGTGAAATACAAGGAGAATTTTTCCAAAGAGATGGGTAAGAAGCCGAAGTATGATTTAAAGGAGGCTAAAATCTACAAGACCATGAAAGATGCTCACAACATGGCTAGTGAGGTAAGTTTACTTATGCTTCTCCTCAAGGGAAATTAAAAGTTTCAGATTTCTTTAACAAAGACCTCCTTTATGTTATTATATGTATTCAACATCACAGGTTTTATTAGCAGTCTCCTTTTCTGATGTTGTTTGTCCTCTCTTACCTGCAGGTGAAATACAAGGCAGATTTAAAGAAACTTCATAAGCCCGTCACGGACATGTCTGAGTCGCTGATCATGAACCATGTCCTGAGCACAAGCCAGCTCGCCAGTGCTGTAAGCTCATTAACCAATCCCAGATCCGTTTGATTTTTCCATTTCTGTTGAGTCCATTCTGAATTGATCTCTGCTAACCATTTCTGTAAGAATTACTCCCTTTGTTATTGGTCATGGCTCATCACCTGGTAGTGATCTCTTCCTCTACTTTCTAATGAATATTTCCTAGTTAACTAGCAACTTTGCCACATTTGACCTCTGGGAAGTGAAATCTTCATTAGCTGTAGAACTGCTAATATTTTAAATCCTCTAATAATTTTTAGTGGATTGATTCTTTATTACATTTTAACTGATTGCATTACACTAACAAATACCATTTTCTTCTTTTTTTACTTTTTTCTTTACTGCTTACTATATTTAATATTTTAATTTTTTTCTGTTTTTTTCATTTCATGTTTATGTTTAACACCCCCCCTGTTCTAGATATACAGAATTACACCTAACAAAATACTTGATAATTTTACCGAGAAAAGAGAAAAATCATTATTGCCTGGCGCAGCCTTTTCATATATCCACTGTTTTCTTTTTTCTTTTTCTTTTTTTAATTCTGGTTTTGAAAAAATCTTTGTTGCAATCAAAATGTTGAAAAAAGTACCTGTTCTTCCCCATCTTTAGAAGTCATATCTGATAACTGGGAGTTAAACTTCTTGCTTTTGTTTTGCTTTTTGTATTTCTAATTTCTCTTTGATGTTCCATTGAAGTGTTGCTTTGAATGGACCTAAGAAGTAAATTTGCTGAGGGATTTTTTTTTTTATTGAGATGATTTTTGACACCTTCCCTTCAGTACCAGTACAAGAAGCAATATGAGAAGAGTAAGGGTCACTACCATGTGGTGCCAGATAATCTTGAACAGGTTCATCTAAGGGAGGCATCAGAACTACAGAGCCACGTAAGTTGGTCGTGTGTTTCTCATTAACCCCACTCACTGAGTACCAGTTGCCATCACTGAAGTGATCCTAGCAAATTCTCCAGTATATAACAATCTCTGTCCGCTTCATAAACACTCCACACCTGGGTAAACAAGTCAGTGAGAAATATTTGCACATTTGCAGGATTAGAACATATATATTTGCATGATTTCTTCATTCTAGAGTAAATCTCAAAGTTACTTATGTCTGTTATATATGGATCTTCTTACATGGTATAATACATTTATCTGGGTGATTTTGCCTGTAGAAAAAAGGACCTCGTGATCACAGAAACTGGAAATTGGAAGAAGTAGGGTTGTTGCTGACAGTATATTTTCAACTGCTTTATCCATTCTAGCCTCAAGTGATACACAGGAGAGCTCTGCCATTCTTTTTCTGCACCCAAAATTGCTTTAACCAGAACAATACCTACTGCTGCTATTAAACGTGTCTGACATTTTTTCCCTCTGGAATACAGCAAATGGTGATCATTCCAGAGAAATTCATACCCTGATTTGGTCTCTAATCCTTTCTGTTCCAGGTATTTATTGGCTGTAAAGCAAGAGAGAAATTACTGCTAGAACCCAAAGGGCCATAGTTATTGCTCTGCTGTATGGCATGGAAGAGCAAAAAGGTTACATAGCAAAGGACTGTAAGAAAATGGTGGTTAATCAGTTTGGAGTTGAAGTTTAAGTCACTACTTGTTGCTCCCGTTTGAGATCCAGATCTGCCTCAGCCAAAGACATGGCATTACTTTATGCAGCAGTCTGAAAACTCACGCCCTAAAGGCTGGATAGTATAACCTGAAGCAAGAACATCTTCATCCTTGCGGACATTTTACTTCCTGGACACTCATGCACAGAACTAGTTAGCAATTCACTAAGCTGCATCTTTTCAAGCCCTGCCACTAACGCTCCAGCAGTCCATTAACATATAACTGGCCGAACTCTGCCAGGGTCCTGAGCAGTCTGAGTGCCTTCAAGTTAAGATTTTTACAGGCAGCTGTAAAAATCTTCCTTCTTGTGATCAGTAAATTCTTGAAATCTGAGCTGACACTGCTTATTCTCTGCAACAGGAAATAAATCAGTAGGGCACACACATTTTCCTGCAAGCCTGACCTTTGGTTTTACATTTTATGGTCAATAATATGGATTTCAGGAAGGTAAACAGTATTAGACAATTGTTTTTTACCACGCATCTGTTGACCAAAGTAGGCACATACTCATCAATGAATTGGTTCCCTGATTATTTAGGAGGATAACTTTTTTTTCTTTTCTCCTCAGGTGAAATACAGAGAAAAGTATGAGAAGGAAAAAGGAAAACCTATGTTGGACTTTGAAACTCCAACATACCTTACTGCAAAGGAATCTCAGCTCATGCAGAGTGAGGTACGGTTAAAATCAATACTGAAGACTAAAATATTTTAAAATTTATTTTTTATACTTAAACTTTCACAGTGATTTAGACAGGCAATTATACTTGCATCTTGTGCATGCTGATAGACTGAAAAATTATAGCTATATCATATTCTTTATATTGGTTATGAAATACTGCATTTAAAATTCAGGAAGCTTTCTCGTGTCATGATGAAGTGTATATTATCTGTAATTTTTCATCAAGAAGCTATTAGTAACTGAAGCTTAAGCAAGTCTTTGAGTCTTTAAAAGAAGCGTAATACAAAATACATTTCACTTAAACTTTTGCAACACGAGTATAGTATGTGTGTCGGTTATCATAGTCCACAGAAAGTACCCTGGTTATTCTTTTCCCCTCAGAACTCTATTTTTGAGAAACCCATTTATTTCCTGTTTGTCTCTACTGTCACAGTGTTCTTCACTGACCTGTCATTCTTTTCCTCTACAGTTCTTTTCTGTTTGAAGTGTAATCTTGTTCTGTCACAGATGAAGGCTTGTATGTGCTGAAAAACAGTTGTATAAGGCCATTAGTCATTATGTTTGAGTGATTCCATTGAATGTTTTCTCTGCATATACAAATGAGTAGAAAAAGAAAAAAAAAAAAAAGGCAGGGTCAGGTCATATTTCCATTGAAAGTAATGAGCTGTTTCATGGGCTTTAGTAGAAACAGGATTTATTGCTTTAGGTGCCCACGGCATTGACTGTAGCAGATTGTCATTGTGACATTAACACCAAACCACTGCTCCATCCTCCCAGTACTTTTTCACATAATTAAAAAATAATGTAATAAATATTTGCTATTTTGCTTTTTTTCTTCTTACTCTTATTAGAAAGAATATAAGAAGGACTTTGAAGAGTCCATTAAGGGCAGAAACCTTACTGGCTTGGAGATTACACCATCCTTATTACATGTCAAATATGCAACCAAAATAGCAAGCGAGGTAGCAGTTACTCTGTGCTTATTTCCTCTGTCAAGTTAAATAATTCCACTAAGCGTTCTCAGCAGCATTTCTTCTTCACCACTTTCTTTTTCCTAACCATTCACATTAAGCATGTTTACATATATTTTGTGTTGTGATCTAATTTGTTTTGGACATTTATTTCATTGTTCGTTAACTGTATTCATACTTACTGTGTCCCTTTTGGACAGTCATCGGCCTAACTGTTCCATAGCAGGGTGTATATGTGTGTGCCCTTGCAATTTATCTTGAACAGTAATTACTATACTCTGTTCTGTTGCAGTACTTTTTATATAACCCTATGCAATATTCTTTGCTGTTCTAAAAAATTCTTTTTTATTTTGGAATTTTTTTCTTTTTTTTTTTTTTTTTTAAAGTTTTGCAACAAAGTTGTAGAGTGTAGGACTCTCTTTAGTCTGGCTTTGCAGTTTTCATTTTCTTTCTTCTGTAGAAAGAGTACAGGAAGGATCTGGAGGAAGGTGTCAAAGGTAAAGGACTAACAGCTTTAGAGGAGACTCCAGACATGTTAAGAGCGAAGAATGCAACTCAAATCCTGAACGAGGTATGTCAAAAGCTATTTGGAAAAGACCTGAATGGATGTAACAGCCTCCAAATGATAAATGCTTATGGCTGTATAACACTAGTATGAACTTTGTTATTCCCTCAAAACCCTCGAGTAGAGAGAAAAAAACAGAATGTGTATGGGTGACTGAGGATAAAACTGGGAGCCTGAACTTTTTAGTGAGCTCTTTTCTGGCTTTGCAGTTACTGTCAGGAATATAGGTGGGAAACAGGTGCTGTGATTGATAGTCAGATCAGTCAAGGGATGGACTAAACCAGCACTGTGATGCAGCAAGGCTAAGCGTAGGAACCAGAGGTGTCAGTTTTGTAAATTAGGCGTCTTAGGTCGGGAGCAGTTACCAAGGATGAGGAACTAAGGACCAAGGCTGAGGAAATAAGAAGCAAAGTGAGAAATCAGAAAGGGACGCCAATGAGGGAACCAGAGTGGCGTACTTCTGCTTTGGGAGGCATGCTGTGCAGCGAATGGCTCTTTTAAAATGCTTTATGCTTGATGGGTGAGTCAGAAACATCAGCCGTGCTCCTGAACAGTTCCCCCTGCCCGGGACTGGTGCCCAACTGGCAGCTGCGGGACTGAGGGCCGAGGCAGTCTCCCTCACTTTGGAAAGAGGTGGCCACCAGACAGTGGTGTTGGCAAACCCAACAGCTACTTTATTTACGTGGTGGGCTGGTATAATAAATATTTCGTAGTGGTTGTTGTCATAGGATAAGATTAGCTCATATTTTAAGACCCTTAACATCATCGGGCTAAAAGCTGAAGAAAAGTAAGTTTTTAGCGTTATTTATGATTTTGCTTCTTAACAAAATACTCTTAAGATAAGCATCCTTACTGGCAACAGCATTTTGTACTTAGTAGTGCAGAGTTATCGAGGTATTCAAAGAGCCTATATTTTATTAGCAGAATATTACGGGCATATTCAGCTAAGTTCAGCAGAGTTGGCATAGAGAGATATGAGTTATACCGATCTATACAAAATGAATCTTTTAGACCTTAGTGGAAGAGCTCTTTGGGAAGAGTGGCTGCTGCAGCACTGAGCTTTTAGGGAGGGTATTCATTCCAAAGGGCCCAAAATGTCACAGAGAACCCTGACGCCTTGCATTTTCTGGACACGCTCAGTGTGAAATGTCTGTGACCACTCTTTCCTACTACATGCATGTCATACACTGCTCACTCTCTGTTGCCTCTCTTCTGTACAAGTTACTGTTTCACACCAATCACTGATCACCTAAAGGAACTAACATTTTGAGATAACTGGTGGGAGAAGGAAGAGTGACCTTAATAGAGCTGCCCTGTAGTGTGCTCCATTTACTGCTGGAGTAGGGCTGTTTGTTCTCAAGATTTAAGTCATAAAGTATACACTTTAATGACATAGTTTGTGTGTTTAATTGTGAGTTTATGTTAGACATATTCTTATTTTGTGGTGTAGTCATAAAACTATCTGAAGTTGCTAAGGGTATTGCATTCACATTGACTATCTATTTACTGTCTTCATCTGCAGAAAGAATACAAAAAAGCCTTGGAATTAGAAATCAGAGGAAAAGGTCTGACAGAACTGGCTTTGGAGACACCAGACTTCGTGAGAGCAAAGAATGCCACTGACATTGCCAGCCAGGTCTGTGTGAATATCTCGTATATCACATCTGATGTCTTCTTTAAAGGAAAATTTTTTAACAGTTTTTTCTGATTAAACCAAATGAAAATTGTTGTCAAGATATGATTAAGGCACCTAAATGTGAGGTTTCACCAACAGATCAAATACAAACAATTGGCAGAAATGGAGAAAGCTAACTACACCAGTGTTGTCGATACTCCGGAGATTATTCATGCCCAGCAGGTCAAGAACCTTTCGAGCCAGGTATCTTGAGTGAAGCAATTTAATCATTGTTCTTGTGGGAACCTCTAGTGGATACCAATGTGGAGCATCTAAATAGCTGTTTCGTCACAGCATTCAGGAGATACACCAGAGAAACAAATTTCTCTAGAGCAGTGATGTGGCATCTCTTACTCTGAAATTCCATTTCAATATTGAAATTAGTTTATTTTAATACTGTGTAAAATGAAACAATAATTGCTATTGCTTTTGCAATACCAAAGCTAATTTTATTCTAATTAGATTTAGCTTAATTTTCCTACTCCTTAATAACCTAATGATTAAAATAATTCTTCCACGGAGTCATAATCTGAATTTATATCAGACACAGAAGTACTCACACTTCCGTAAAGATGGGCATTATACAACAATAAGTAATGCCAGATTGTTTATTACTGCTTTTTTACTAATAGAATATATTTTGTATTTTCTATCAGAAAAAGTATAAGGAAGATGCAGAAAAGACTATGCCATACTATGTGCCTGTAGCAGACACACCAGAAATGCAGAGAGTCCGTGAGAATCAAAAGAACTTTAGCACAGTACGTATATAGATAATAAACACTGTTACTGTCAAATAATATAAAACTCTTCAGCTTTTTTTCATTTAATAAGGTCCCGATATCACAATCTAATCCCGACTAGGCTGCCTTCATCTTCTCAGAAATCTTCAGTTAGAGGGTCCGCTATGTATGCAGCAGCCCACTTATGCATTACACAGAAACCAAAATGATTCTGTAATTTTCTGGAAAAAAAAAAAATTTCTGGTGCAGAATTCCTTTGCAAGAAGTAGAGAATTATACTTACAGAAGTTGTCTGTTGTTGTCAGTGGGACTACTTGCAAGATGCTGTGGTCAGTAACAGAACTACGCAATTTGACTTGAAATCTTTAACTTTCATTGGTGAGACTTAATTGTTTTAGAGACAGTCTGGCACCTTTCAAGACTTTTCAATGAATCTAGTTAAGGATCTCCTGTTGCTAATTTAAGTAAGATTACTTGTAACAGTGGTACATCTTTATATCATTAATGGTGGTGTTGAAATGACCTCTTTATGAGGTGTACTTTTTTTTCTCATCTTCAAAGAAAGCTCTGTGAGTAAATTTTTATGGCATTGAGTCAACACTTGACATTTTACTTTAACTTTTTCAACAGCTTCAGTATCAGTGGGACCTACAGAACAGTAAAGGAAAAGTTACAGTTGTACAAGACACACCAGAAATGCTGCGTGTGAAAGAAAACCAGAAAAATTTCAGCTCGGTATAGTTATTTTCTGTTTTCACATCTCATTCCAAAAAATACAATTTAGTATGTTTAATAAAATAACTATTTTTGGCTCTTATCTTACAGGTACTTGTTCTTGATCTGCTTAAATGCATATAACATTTCTTTTCAAACAAAACTAATTCTATTCTAAGTAGATTTAGCTGATTTTTGCTACCCCTTTTTATCTACTATTTTTTGTGGCGTGCCCTGATTGCACTCTTTCATATATACACAGCTGTGATATAGTTAAACAATCCTGTATTTAAATTGTTATTAGTAGTATCCACCTTTCTTTTGTCCTGTTACCATGTACGTAGTGTATTCCTGTTGTGTTGCAACTGTCTTCTTTCAGTGAAAGTGAACTGTCTGCCTGATTTGTTTCCCATTTCATGTGTTACCACGAAGTGCCTACTCTGCTGTTCCAGTTTGCCACTAGCACCGTTAGCGTAGTAAGTGGAAGAAGTTTGTGCAAAACATAACAAACCAGATTAGAACAAAAGGAACAAATTAGAACAAATACTAGTCTTCAATCCTAAAATTAGCCTACAAATGTTTTGACACTCTACTTAAAATGCATTACTACAAATATGAATGATCAGCCCCTTTTTTGCACAAATGGCACTCGTGTGGTAGGACAGACTGCAGCCAGGCAATAAGGCAGTGACTGGAGATAATCTTCCCAGTTGGCTTTCAGCCTGCACTGTTGCGTACACATCACTGTTGTGAGCCTGTATTCACTCACTAGAAGAAATAATGTTGTTTTGTATGCTTAACCTTGTTGTCTTCATTCTAAATATTAAGATTTTATATAAAGAAGATATTGGGACTGGAACTACTATTGAAAAGACACCAGAGATGCAGAGAGTTAAACGAACCCAGGATGCAATTAGCTCGGTACAAAAGAATTTATTTTTAATACTCTACCAGTGCTAATTCAACTTGAAATAATATTTCCCCCCGCCCCCTCTTATTTCTTCAAATGTTGCTAACAGTGGCTTGGCAATAATCCATCTGTCTAAGGGTTACTTCCTAGAACTTTTTGCCTGTTCTTGTTATTTAAACAGTAATCTTTCTAATGATTAACATTGAATTTGTTACTTACAATCCATTTCTGAAACATGAAAGCTCTTGCCGTCATTTTTAATGTCATTGCAACACAGTTTATTTAGCACAGAATCAAATAATCATTTAGCTTGGAAAGGTCCTCTTGAGATCACCTACTCCAACCCCCTTGCTCAGGTGGGATCAGCTGGAGTAGGTTGCCTAGGACAATAGGCACTGCAGTTTTGAATATATCAAAGGATGGAGACTCCACAACCTCTCTGGGCCACCTCTTCCAGTGTCTGACCACCCTCACAGTAAAAAAGTTGTTTTCCTATGTTCAGATTGAATTTTCTGGTTTTGGGGGGTTTGGTTTGTTTGTTTGTTTTTTTTTCAATTTGTGGCCATTACCTCTGTCCTATCACTGAGCCCTGCTGAGAATAGGGCTTCATTCCTTCTCACTGGGTGTTTATGCATACTGATAAGTTCCCCCTGAGCCTGCTCTTCTCCAAGCTGAAGAGTCCCAGCTCTCTGAGCGTCTTCTCATATCAAAGATGCTCCTGTCTCTTACTCATCTTTGTGGCCCTGCACTGGGCTTGCTCCAGTAAGTCTATATCTTTCTTGTACTGGTGAGCCCAGAACCGGGCACAGAACTCCAGATGGGGCCTCACCAGTGCTGAGTGGAAGGGAAGGATCACCTCCCTTGACCTGCTGGCAATGCCCTTCTTAGATGCAGCCAAGGATGTTGTTGGTCTTCTTTGCCATGAGGGGGTATTGCTGGCTGATGGTCAGCTTGTTGTCCACCAGATCCCCGAAGCCCTTCTCTGCAAAGCTGCTTCCCCGACAGTCAGCCCCCAGCATGTACTGGTGCCTGGGGTTATTCCTCCCCAGGTGCGGGGCTTTGCATTTCCCCCTGTTGAACTTCAGGAGGCACCTCTCAGCCCATTTCTCCAGCCCGTTGAGCTCCCTCAGGGTGGCAGCACAACCCTTGGATGTATCAGTCAATCCTCATAGTTTTGTGTCATCTGCAAACTTGCTGAGGGTGCGCTCTGTCCCAGCATCCAGGTCACTAGTGGGGATGTTAAACAGTTTTGACCCCAGGGTGGACCCCTGGAGTACACACTGCTGACTCGCTTCCAACTGGCCCTTGTGCCACTGGTCAAAATGCTCAGGGCCCAACCGCTTAGCCAGTTTTCAGCCCATGTCACTGTGCGCTAATCTAACCCGTGCTTTGTTAGTCTGACTGTGAGGATGCCAAGGCAAACAGTGTCAAAAGCCTTCCTAAAGCATGTCCCGTAAATATTTTATATTATATAAAAAATTGTAACACTCTAAAATTGGAATAATTGTATGTATTGCTTTTCTTTGAAAGCTTGTAAATCTTTTTCACGCTTTTTTGAATGCTGGCATCATTTTAGTGTAAGAGAGACTCAGCCAATTTATCTAATGCATAGTATGTTAAATATGTTCTTGTGAAATGCTGTTCTTTTTTTTTTTTGTTATGCTAAAGTAGAAATGTGCATAGCACTGTAATTGTTAAAATGTTGTGTGATGACTCCTGCCTCTGTTGAATATGATGGATTTTTACAAATCCAAAATTCGTCTTTCGTTGGTAGAAAGACCAGATGGTATCAGGTTCAAAGGTATTGACACTTGTTTTTAGAAAGCCCTTTTAGTGCCATCTCAACATCTCAAGTTACCTTCTAACAGGTTGCTCGTAAAGACAGTGGGAATGCTTTAATAGCAGCTCTCTGCTCATGCTAAAGCCAATGAGATCTTTTAAATTTTCAGTGCTCTCGAGATCAGGATAATGCTCTTTATGCATCCACGTATGACTCTAAGTGCCTGTTTCACATTAGGCTAAGATTTTTAGAAACTTTTAGATTTTTAATATCACAGTGTTTTGGAACACTGTGTGAGAAACCTTGAAATGGTTCAGTTGTTGTAAATCAGGGGGTTTGTTCTTGCTGTAATTCAGCTCCTGGGATATGTTAGATACCCAAATTTTAATCTTCAGTTGAAAAATTCTGGCTCAGACAAGCCTCTGCTTTTTCACCCTGAGCTGAGTTCTTGTTAAACTGCTTTGTAAAGTATAAAGGACTTGTGTTTCTTTATTCATGTAACTTCTTACATGTACCTGCATGAGCTGTGCTTTAATGAGAGTCCTTTTACTTTTTTCTGATGTCTGCATCTTTGTAGATTAAGTACAAGGAGAGTATTGGAAAAGGCACTCCAATTCCTGATCTCCCAGAAGTGAAGCGTGTCAAGGAGACGCAGAAGCACATCAGTTCGGTAATGGCTGATATTTTCTGTTTACCTCTATACTCATGCAGAGCTCAAGTTCCAAACTGTAGTAGTGTTTGTGGGTATTTATCTCTTAAATCCTTATATGCAGCAGCAGGGAGTTCAAATATCTGATTTTGCAGTGACCATTACAGGCAGCAACTTCCCTGTATTACATCTGTGATCTTTTCTAAACACGGAACTAAAACCTAAAAATACCCAGGTGATGTCTTGTAATTAGTCTGAAAGAAATGGATCAGCTGGAGAGAACTTTGTGGAAAAAAAATAATTGGAGCCTTTTTTGTAGTCACAAACCCTAGCGACAGTTATAAGTAGAAGCAGTACCTGGCTCTTCCCCTATCTAGTTAAGTATAGATTTTAATAACCACAGAGTGCTCTCCTGATTTTGAGCCACTAAGGTTTTCCTCTGATCTCTACATACGGAATTGAGGCAGGATATGGTCTTGTGGTTACTGGTGCCTCAGATGTTTGCTGTACAATGCTGAGGAGCAGTGACACCCACGTAATGAGTATCTTACGATTTTCCATTCCTGTTTTTGTAAGTACGGTTTCCCTTTTGAGCTGTTTATGAATCTAATGTTTTCTACAGCTCACTTTTGCACAATTGAGTTGCTTTTTCAATTGATCCTTCATTTTTTCTTTTACATCATTTGTTTTCCCTTGCTAAGTGCTTTATTTTTGCTCATTTTTCATTGTTTCAGTGACATCAAGCAGTGAATTCTTTTTTTTTGGTTAGCTCTTTTTGTTGCAAGTATTTTACTAGGTGCAAGAGGGACCATTAGTGCATTTGTAATGTATTTCTACGTGCTTAGGTTTTAAACTAACCCAGGTATCTCCTATGCAACTTCTTTTATGCAATTCTTTAAATCAAACAATTACAGGCTAACTTAAATCTAATAATATGAGAGCTAAAACTCAACTGGTTTTCTTACTAGAGACTTATAACAAAGTAAAATCGTGGTGTTCTGAACAAATAGTCAGCTCAATCAAAGTGGGATTGAGCCCACGACTAAGTATTTTCATATTAAACATGCCTATAGAAGGTTTAGGTGTTTGTTAGCACCATAAAAAAAACTCCAGAGCTGTTGACTGCCTGAAAAATAATACTATTACATTTCCTAAACTAAGATGAAAAGCAGAACATACCTACTTTTCATGCCAGGTCAGCAGAATATTTAACCTTGTGTCCTGTTGTAATGAGGTATTCCATTGACTTCAGTGTGTTCAGGCGCCTCAACATCCACATTAAGTACTTTGCTGAGCCGGTGGCTGGACTTAAAGAGATGCACACTGAGTAACAGAAAGTGTGCACGTATTTACATATAATCTCGGATTATATTTATTTCTAAACCAGGTAAATTATCTATCCAAATGTATTGTAGTTGTGGAAGGAATGTGATCTTCTCACCTTGCTGGGTGCTTGTGTTCTGCAGGTGTTGTACAAAGAGGACGTAGGGACAGGTATCCCGACACCTGTCACTCCAGAAATAGAGAGAGTCAAACGCAATCAAGAACACATTAGCTCGGTATTTAAAAAAAAAAAAAAAAGTTATAACAACTTATTTTTGCATAACATCCTAACATATCTTTTGTTTTCTTCAATGGTTTAGAATCTCACCCTGATCCTGCCTTTTCCCTGGCAATATTTTTAACTCATTTGTATTCTACCTTTTTTGCGCTTTAACTTTTTTTGGCGATTTACAACTTTACATGCATTTCTTTTACGAGCCAAAACTGGCAGTAAGCTGTGACATTAACGTGGTGTTTATCTTAATGCTTTATTTTCTAGTATCTATAGTTGTGTATTTACAGAATAATCAACCATCAGCCCCTTCCTTAATATTTGCCTCCAGAACAAGTGTGAAATTAATTAAAAAGTGATCCTAACGCTAAATGTAACTCACAAAATACTCAGATTGGATGATTTTGCCTGTGTTGAGTGCTTTTTTTTGTGGAAACTTTCTTGTACCTCACAGGTGTTATACAAAGAGGGCTTAGGGACTGGCATCTCAACACCGGTTACTCCCGAGATGGAGAGAGTCAAACGCAATCAAGAGAACATTAGCTCGGTATTGCTAAATAAAACAAAACCTACCATTTCAAATGCAAATCAAATCCCTTTAACTGCTCAGTATTAAATTTTTCTTTCAGTTCTTTGCTGAACTTTGAACAACCCTTTCTTAATCAAATCACTAAAACCCTGTCATTATCCTTATATTTTAATTTTTCACTCAATCTAACTTAATTGTCAGTTAATTGTTCCAGCTGTGAGATTTTAACCTCATTTCCTTAAAGCAGTTAAGCAGCACCTTACTTTTCTTCCCAATGAAATAGCAGTAGGCTGAGTGATGTCACTCTCCTCCTTGATAACAAAGTTGATCCTTCTAACAGTCTTCAGCCTCCCCGCACTGGTTGCACTGCGAATGAAAAAGGAACTCCTAACCCTTCCTGGAGCAAAGCAATCTAATGCAACTGGTGTGTGTTGGCTCTTCTCCTGGTTTTGCTGTCTTGGATGCTTTCTTATATCCTACAGGTCTCTGTAAGAAAACCTGGGTGGCATCCCTGTATCTCTGCGATATGAAAAACTGAGGAAAATTATGTATATAAGGAAAAATTACTGTAGTAATGAATTTCTATCCAGATTGTTTCTACTGCTGACACATTCCAGTCAAATGACCATTTTGTCATAATTTTGTTCTATATTCCTGTTTTAATTAGAGCAGCTTAGGGCTAATTTTGACTTACTCTGACCCAATTCAGACATGACTGATGTGAAAGTCAGTCCTGACTTGAGATTAATGGGACGGTGGTGTTAAACTTTTTGCTACATTTAATTATCTCTGAGGTCATCTCGGCTCTCTTTTCTGCTGGTGAGCCTGTTTAGAAATCTTAAGAGGCAAAGCTGCTCGTTCAAGTTTGAGTAAGCAAACTCCTTTGGGCAAAGAGACATAAATGCAAAGAGTTTTCAGGTAACTTGGCAGGAGCTGTGCTGGCACAAACCACTCCTGCCGTTCTTGCTGGCATTATTTATATGCACCCAGGTGAGGTGACAACAAACCTCGTAGTCATAGTAGCTGATTATTTTCATGGATTTTTTTTTTTCTAGCCTTTGAACAAGGCTGACAAAACTCTATTTTTCATGCTTTGAAGTTTAGCTATATTAAATTACTTGTCTTCTCTCTCTCTCCTCCTTGTCTTCCTCTTTCCTTTCCTTCCTTTTTTTTTTTTTTTTTTTTAAATACTTCCCTGTTGCCACACAGGTGTTGTACAAAGAGGGGCTGGGGATTGGAACCCCAGTACCTGTCACTCCTGAGATGGAGAGGGTCAAACGCAATCAAGAAAACTTTAGCTCGGTATTTTTTTTGTGATTTAAGAAAAAAAGTTCCCTATAACTATTTAACACTTGTAAATGTTCTACTTTCTATAATTAACTTATAAACATAGAAACATCCCCTTTCTGCTATTAAAATTTTTATTCATTATTAGTTATACTTTATGTACTTTTTTTAAAAATATTTTTTAATAATCATAACACTTGACACTTTATGTCTTTAATTTTTAAAGGTGGGGGTTTTTGTGAAGTTTAAGGTATTTTGCATTTTTAAAAACCACTGTGGTTTTTATTTGCTTAGTTCGTTCCTCTAATGCTTTATGATTCTGTTGAAGCATATCTAAGAATTAGGATTCAGCATTTCTAGCTATCAGAAGACTTTGTCTGAATTTATCGTGATTGCTAACTATTTTATACAGTTTTATTCCTGCTTTCTAGTATATTTAGTGGACATAAAATCTATATGTGTTACCTCCATCAAATGCAGGGGCTTGTTTTGTTCTTAACTTGTTTTAAACTCCCATATGACCATGTAGGTGTTGTACAAAGAGGATCTGGGGACAGGGACCCCAACACCTGTCACTCCTGAGATTGAAAGAGTCAAACGCAATCAAGAACACATTAGCTCGGTATTTTTTTTAATTTGAAAAGCAGCAATTTCCCTTTTAATCTCTTTTAAAATAATTTTAACAGTGAAAAAATACTCTTGTGTTTCCCTGTAATCAATTTACACAAAAAAGAATATCCTGTTTCCCATGTTTTGACATATTTTCCTTCATAATTGTTACTTACTTTGTTTTGATTAGATCACCTTACTAATGATAACTTTTAAATGCCGTGTTCCCATCTTTCTTATGACTCTGAACATATTTTTCTTTTCTTTAATATCCGCTTTTCCTTTTGTTAATCACTTCAATCCTTGGTTGTTGGGTTTTTTTCCTGGTTTTACCGCATATAAAAACTAAACTGTGTATTGCCTGACACAAACCTGTGGAAATGACCCCAGTGTAAGAGCGCTGTGACACACGCCAGCGTAACCTGCTGGGATGTTTATGGAATGGGTAAATGATACAGAGTTGATTTCTTTCCTCCTTCTGCCTTGTATTTGATTCTTTCTTCCTTTAGGAAGTCTTTTGCACAGAGACAGTGGCTCAGATCTTCAGCTGATGTAAACTGCTCTAGACATGTTGGAAACACAGGTTTGCAGGGTAAAAAAATTAGCAGCGTTAGGATATTTCTTAGGGTGAGGCAGGTGTCACATCAGATAGGAAAGCATTAGTAATTATAATTTCTCAGGCACTATTTTCACACGTATGCCTTTATTATGATCATGTCTCGCTGTCCTTCCTGTAACAAGCGAGCTAGATGCTTTGGTGGTTAACTCTGGGCAATAAGTAGCGTTTCACTCAGGGAACGGATGACTCTTTGCTGAGCTCTGTGTGTACAGCAAAACCTTCAGGAAGGCGCGTTAGGACCCGGTCCTCCAGTGGCTCAAGTAGGGTCAGGAAAAAGTTTACCTCACTGCTGATGAAAAGACAGTAATATGCTTCATTGTAATTTATGTAAGACTTTAATCTTCTAAATACTCCCCAGTTTTAAATGTCCACCTTGAGAAGCACTTAACCAAGTTGGGAAGGTATTCGAGCGTTCTGGTAGAAGTCATACCGGTGTATTAGTGTTTAACTTTATCTTCAGAGGTTTAAACTAGGCTTTTATTTTTATGGAGTTTTTTAATCCCTATGTTTATTCAGGACAGCAAAGAAAAACATCTGTCATGTTCTGCGTGTTCTCTCAGCAAACAGAGTGGTACTGTTTGTTTAATACGGCCGTGTTACCCCACAGGTGTTGTACAAAGAGGATGTGGGAATGGGGACCCCAACACCTGTCACTCCTGAGATTGAAAGAGTTAAACGCAATCAAGAAAACTTTAGCTCGGTATTTTTTAATTTAAAAAGTGGAAAATTCCCTTTTAATCTATTTTAAAATACTTTTAACACAGAAAAATAAATACCTTTTTCCCCTATAATCAACTTACACAAAAAATAATATCCTGGTCCCTGTGAGATTTTTTCCCTCCATAATTGTTACTTACATTCTTGTTCCTCTTTTTTATTACACCATCTTAATAATGCTGTTTAATTCCACTTTTCTTTTGAGTCTGATTATCTTTTTACTTTTTTTTGTTCTTAAAAAAGACCCCATTTTTCCTTTTGTTAATGACAACAATCCTTGTTTTGGTTGGAGTGGTGGGCTTTTTTCTTGGTTTTCCTTGATTTACCCATGAAAACTAAACTATTCGGCGCCTGCTACGAACCTGTGGAAATGACCCCAGTATAACAGTGCACTAACACACGCCAGCGTAACCTGCTGTGATGTTTATGGAATGGGTAAATGAAACAGAGTTGGTTTCTTTGTTCCTTTTGTGTTGTATTTGATACTTTCTGCCTTTAGGAGGTCTTTAATGAGCTACTGTTGCCCAGAGAGTTTTTCTATATAGCTCCTGAGAAGCAAACAGAGAAGGTAGTCTAGCTTTCTGCCAGAAGGCATTGCCAAGTGTTACTGTTCAGCTTTATAGTTTTGAGAAGCATTTTCATTTTTCTCTTTTATTCCAAGCTTTGGCTCGGAGCGACCTTGAAAACCGTTCGGTCTGTTTGCTCAGCAAGCTGCGTGCTACTGTTGGTTGCTTCTTCCTTTTTCTTTGTTTAATGCGGCCGTGTTACCCCACAGGTGTTGTACAAAGAGGATCTGGGGACAGGAACCCCAATACCTGTCACTCCTGAGGTTGAGAGAGTCAAACGCAATCAAGAACACATTAGCTCGGTATTTTGTGGAGGAAAAGAAGTATTATTCCCTTTAACTCCACTTAAACAGAACTTTTTAACCTTTATTAAAAATGAATGATTCCATTCCTTACTTCCATGTAATCGACTTATAAAAACATCCTTTCTTCTTCACTGTACTACATTTTCCAACATTACTGACCTACCACTTCTTCATATATGTAATTGTTCACATTTTCCTAAATATTTTTAACCATTTTGCTCCCTTTTCCAACTTCCTTTTTATATGTGCGTTGGTTTTTTTTTTAAATCCTGTCTGTTTCCTGTTTTAATGCTGTTGGTGTGGAAGAGGGAGGGTGTCGCTTTCTAGCAGGCTTCAGTGGTAGTCTAAAAGCTCCGCCAAAAAAATGTGTTTGACAGAAGAGGCTTCTGTGCTGGATTTGCTGCACCTGCAAAGATAAAACCACAGAGCTCTTTGCCTTCAGTCCCTCCCGGGTGCAATCCAGTCTTCATTGCTTCCAGGGGAAGCTTTTAGGGCACATTAGAGCAGACTGAGCTCCAGCAGACTCAGATATTTGCCTTCGTGTTGGATGTAATTATTATTGAGTTGTGATGATGTTTTTGGGTGCTTCTTGTCACTACACAGGTGTTGTACAAAGAGAGCGTGGGGACTGGAACCCCCACTCCAGTCACTCCAGAGATGGAGAGGGTCAAACGCAATCAAGAAATCTGTAGCTCGGTACTTTGCTAAGAAAAAAGTTCCCTTTAACTCTATTTAAAGGAACATTTTAACAGTTTTAATAAGTGGACGTTGTAACACTTGTTCCAAAATAACGCCGACCGTAGCTCTAAAGCAGCTTACACAAGCGATTACTTCTTACGTGTGTCTTACTGTGGTTTACAGTGGTGGCTTTAACTTGTTACGGGTTTTATTGGTTTTTAAGAGTGATTTTAATGCCCTATTCTAATCCTAAAACCACTTAACAAACGCCATTCATTTTCTCTGCAGTGCTGACATTCTTTTTTTTTTTAAAGTATAATTTACATATTCATAACTTCCTCAGCCCCTCAATATGGTGTTTTTGTGGTCTCATTTATGTAGTACTTACACTATTTATTACGAGTGATCCTGTACTTAAAAAGCCAGTATGCCACACCCTGCCTCTCCAGCGCAATATTGCTAAGTACCTTCTTTAAACATATATATAATGCATAGGCCCTGAGAAAAAAAAATAGAAGAAAAAAATGCCTTAGGCTTCAAGTTTGTCTCCAGCTCGCTTTTAATTTATTGTCGCTTTCTTTGGCTCCTTTCTTATGTCTCACAGGTGTTGTATAAAGAAAACGTAGGGAAAGCAACCCCAACACCTGTCACTCCTGAGATGGAGAGAGTCAAACGCAATCAAGAAATCATTAGCTCGGTACTTTTAACAGGAAACCAGTTCCTAAAGAGCTGAATGAAGTGGTTAATGTGACTGCAGCAGTGTCATAATCTGTGCTTTCTAACTTGATAAAATGAATCTGCCATGTGGCATGAACCTCCCACCTTCTCCACTTACAAACGAATTGTACTATCTTCTGTTTAACACTGTCTGAAGCAGGATTTTACTAGAACTAGGTTTGACCTTTTTTTTTTTTTGATAGGTGGATATTGTTTCTTTGCATATTTTTTTAACCCTTTCTCACTACTGTTGTGCTTTCACGAAGCGTTGATTCCATACAGGGTCCATTTCTGCAGCCCTGTAGGTTAATGGCAAAGCTCCTGTTGTGTCTTCCGGGAGCAGCAGCGTGCCCCAAAGCTAACCCTCTCTGTGTGCCGTGAGTCAAAAGCTTTATTGTATGTTGGTTTGCTTTTGGGGTTGGTTTGTTGAGTTGTGGGTTTTTTTGGTGGTGGTGCCTTTTGTAATGACATTTGGATACTCCCTTGTATCCTGTAGGTTTTGTACAAAGAAAATGTGGGGAAAGTGACCCCAACACCAATCACTCCAGAGATGGAGAGAGTCAAACGCAATCAAGAAATCATTAGCTCGGTACCTTAAAAATAGATATTTTTTTTTTCTTTTGTGCTTATATTTTAATACAGTAACATTCTAACTATCTACTGAAAGTTGATTTTAATTTCAAAAATAGAAATATTTGTTTCTGCAAATTAATCATTCCTCTTCTAAAATAAAATTACTTTAGCGTTAACAGTCTGACCCAGAAATTTAGGCCTTTTCTACAACTCAGTTTGTATAGCTGTGGGCTCTATCCAGACAATCTTAAGAGCTTAGCATCCTTTGGGGAAGATATTCATGTTTCTCTCGCTATGCTTAGAGTTTAAGCTTTCATTGGCTTTTGCGGGTATTTGACTTCAGCAAAAACCAAGCCAGCAAGAAACCCAACCACCCCACACCAAAACCTCCCACCTCTCTGACCCACGCGGTGGTATTGCTGTGACGGGTGACTTGGGATGCCTTAAACAGACGGACACGGGGGACCGAGACTGTTCCTGCTCTGGGTGGTGTATCAGCATTTTAGGTGGCCTGAGGGACTGGGGAGGTGTGTAGGTGTAATGGTGCAGTGACACCAAGCACTGGTCCTCCACACCCTTCTTTATTTGGCTGCCCAAGGTCAGTGTGACAACAAAGCTCCCTCCCAAAAAGGTCACGAATTGCTTCAAATACAGATAAAACAGCAGATAAAACATTTCTTGAATAGTTCTGTAGTGCCACAGGCAGCTTTCCCGAGCCCATGGAGCCATCGGCGTAGTTGGAGCTGGATAGAGCCCTTCTTTCTTAACAAGCTTCTCCTTGACAGTTTATTTTTCTTACCCTTCCTCACAGCAGTAGGTGTTTGGCTTTTGTGTAGTGCTGCATACTACTATCAGTCGTGACTTTTTTGAAACGTGATAACAAAGTAATAATTTGTGTTCAAATCCTTTTGATTTGGGGGGGGTTTAAGATGCCGGATACATCTTCTGTATCCCACAGGTGTTGTACAAAGAAAACTTGGGGCGAGCAACCCCCACACCTATCACTCCAGAGATGGAGAGAGTCAAACGCAATCAAGAACACATTAGCTCGGTATTGTCTGGAAGAAATAAAGGGGATGTGATAGAGCACTTTTTTTTTTAATAACTTACGTCTGCCTGGTTTTATTTAACCCTCTAATTTTTTTCCCCTCAAACTTGGAAAGTCGTCTTTTAAAATTATAGTACTTAAAAGATTTTTTGTCAATTAACTTTTTAATACTATTTTTCCTCTGACCTTTTTTTTTCTTTCCTAATGGATGGTGTTTACTCTAAACCCAGTAACATCACAGTTTTTAATTTGTGCGTTTGTGACTTTGAGTTACTTTGTGATCTGTAGGTTGTGTACAAAGAAGGCTTAGGGAAGGCAACCCCCACACCGGTCACTCCAGAGATGGAGAGAGTCAAACGCAATCAAGAACACATTAGCTCGGTACTGAAAGAAGACAACAATCACCTTATATTAAAAATAACCATTCTGAACAATACCTCCACTTCTAATTTAGCCTTATTTTCTCAGCTTTCCTTATTTTTGCCTATTTTTCCCTTTTTTACCTTCTGCTCTAGCAAGTAACTTTTTAGATGCTTTATTTCCCAAGATCTTTTCTACCCCTGCAGTGATGAGTATGCTTAAACAATAACACCCTTTCCAGAATGAGCTATGAATTATCGCAGTCTGATTTGTGGACACCTTGTTGTACGCTGTAGGTTTTGTACAAGGAACATCTGGCAAAAGGAACTCCGACACCAATGACTCCAGAGATGGAGAGAGCGAAGCGCAATCAAGAAAACATCAGCTCGGTATGTTCTATCAAGACAGTAAATGAAAATACGTTAAAAACGTACTATTTCAATCCCTGAAATCTGCACTCAAATTAACAGTGCAGATGTTACCATAACTCCCTGGCTACCTACTTTGGAAGTATGAAGTAACCATAATAAAATCAAATCCTTTAATGCTTGCTTTTTACTTTCTCCTAGGAGTATTTCTTTCTGTGTAATTCACTGCTTTGTTTTGCGTTTTGTTTTTTTTTTTTTTAAACAACAGCTAACACGTTGCCTTCAGATGTCTTGCAAATATCTTCTGTATTTAATGGTCTTACACTGTATGAGATATAAAATGATCATTCTTCAGTAACAGAGTACTTTGTGATAACTTTCTGACATTCTGTATAAAATCATGACAAATGTGGAAATGGTCTTCTTTAGGCAGGTTACTGCAAAGGTAAATCCTGACATACCCCATCCTGTAAAGGTTTCTCCTCACAGCAGATCACAGGATCACAGCGGGCGACAGGACCTTTACAGGCCCTCTAGTCCAACCCCCGCCACGAGCAGGGACAGCTTCAGCTGATCAGGTTGCTCAGAGCAAAGTGTTTGCAGAAGCATGATGCAACTGTTATCAGTGAAAAACAAAACCCTACGAACCCAGCAAAAATTGTACCGTTTCAATGATAAATACAGGTCTAATTATGCCGTCTCTGTTTCACACGGATAACTTCAGTGAAGTCAGCGAGGTGCGTTTCAGGTATACGGAAATGTTACCTGAATATTATTACTGCATTACCTCTACCTGTTGTTACGTGGTTAAAAAAGGTAAGGATCTTTTAGTTAAGAAAAGGAATGTTTGGGATCAAGTCCAGATCTTTCTTTGTGAAAAAGAATTTTGCTTTGCATTCTAATGTTATTCACCAACACTGCTGCTGCTGCTTCCCTCCCCCGCCCCCCCCCTTTGCCAGGCGATGTCAGCACAGCTCATTCCTCACGATGCAGAAGTAGTTCTGTGCCCTCTGCTCACTCCCTTTTCTTGTCTGGCAGGTTCTTTATTCAGATAGTTTCCGAAAACAAGTACAAGGCAAAGCTGCATATGTACTGGATACACCTGAAATGCGGCGTGTCCGAGAGACCCAGAAACATATCTCTACAGTAAGAGCATTTATAGATGTATTTTTAACTTGGCAAGTTGAGTTAAATAGAAACCTTTTTTGCTGAGACATTCCGGGGTTGGCAGCGCAAGGACAACGTGCATATACCAAGTTTGGTTACCCACATTCTTAAATGCTAAAGGCAAGAGTGACTGCAGGAAAGGCGTGTTTGGGATTAGGGGCGCTCTCATTGCTCCTTGGGGTGGAGAAAGCAAAAGTTCAGAACAGCAGTGCACCGCTGTACTAGAAAGTCAGCCGAGGTAAGCGGGAATAAAAATTACTCATCCAAGCTACAGCGAACAGACATTTCATTTTAAATTGCAGGTGAAATACCATGAAGATTTTGAGAAAAGCAAAGGCAGTTTCACACCTGTAGTTACCGACCCCATCACAGAACGTGTGAAAAAGAACATGCAGGACTTCAGTGACATCAGCTACAGGGGCATTCAAAGGCGAGTGGTAGAAATGGAGCGAAAGCGCGTGGACCAGGATCAAGAGAATCTCACAGGTAAGCAGAACCTGGGCTTTAGCACGACTTGAGGACTTCATTGACCCAAACCCCAGGCTGACCGGGATGAGCTGTTTTACTTAAGCTCAGCCATAGCAATGTGAATTTATCATTACTTGGAGGTGATGTTTCCATCTGTCCATTTTGAAAATATTCTCTTACAGCGGCTGTAAATCATCTGGGGTCTGCCTCTCCCTTTCTGCCCAACTTTATAACGTACATACCTTAGCTCACTTGATGCAGGTTGAAGTTATAAAAAATAAAAGCCTAATCTGTGCTATAGATTTGAGAAACACAAATTTATGAAATACTGCTTTTCTGATACACTTTTACTCCTATTTGGGACAGACGCATGCTGCTCACGCTCTTTAGAAGTTGCTCGAGCTACAGCGTCTCCTCAGAAAATGCTGTTTCTCTTACAGGTCTTCGCGTGTGGCGCACTAACCCCGGGTCAGTCTTTGACTACGACCCAGCGGAAGACAATATTCAGTCCAGAAGCTTACACATGATCTCTGGTTTGTTCCGTAGTCTGCACTGTTTGTACAAAATCGGTTTTAAACTTGGGCAAATCCAACCAGTAAAACTGACGGTTGGGGACAGCGAAGTACAGCTTAGGGCTCGACCTCGGCACGAAGGCAAGCGCAGCCTTACCTGCTGCCTTCAGCCGCTGCGTTAAACAGAGCCGGGATTTCGAAAGATACACAGGGGGACAGTTCTTGGGAGGATTAATGGTAACTAGAAGGTAACTCCTCCTCACCAGCAGAACTGTATTTGTGCCAGCTGCCTAAACATAGCTAACGTTTAATATAGCTATTTCTCAAAAAATACATTGTTAATGTTACTTTTCTATAGAAGCGGTCTAACGCAGGCATGGAGAGGATTGTTTATATGATGCACAGATAGCATGATGCACTTGCTTACCTGTAACATGTGCCTCCTTTTTAAATAACTCTAAAAATACTGTTCCTCAGTTACTACTTTTTTTTAAACTCCTTTCCTACTAATTGTTTGAGAATAGCTGATAGACAACACGGTCCAGGCACAGCTCAGATCTGTGTGAGCCGACGAAGGAAAGCGTGGGATAATTGGAATAAAAAGTTTGGAAGTAGCTGGCATTATAATATTTAGAATTTTCCTTCCCTAAAGATAATGGGGGCATAATCACTGTGTCTTTTTGAGCAGAACATCAGCACCGTGTCCATAGAATACTTTAACAAAAAAAAAAAAAAAGCCCTGGCAAATACCATTGAGTACCCGTAAAAACACTGATTAATTCATATGCTTTTTTCTATAAAGTTTATAAAATACAGTAACCAATTCTGCCTCACATACATGCAGCTCATCTCAGTTTTCTACTCAATATAAGCACAACTTCTCTGGGTTTGGTAACAATGGTAGAGAGTTTGGGGTATTTTTACAGAACGTGTAGGTGCACACATACGTATTTATGTGTGTGCATATATACAAAGGAACCTCTATATGTGTGTGGGTATATACATATATACGTATGTGCACATGTATTTTTATGTGTGCATTTCCTTACAAAAGAGAGACATAATTTGGTTCCTGCTGTTTTCTCCTCGCAGTCCAAGCCCAGCGCCGCAGCCGGGAGCACTCCCGTTCTGCCAGTGCCTTGAGCCTCAGTGGTGGTGAGGAAAAATCCGAACCCTCTGATGGCGTGGATCAACACTTGTCCTACTACAGCAACGGGGGCTTCTTCACCACCACTGCAACAGGTACGAGGAGGACAAAAATGCCATTTATTCATATATGGGGACAAATGGTATCCAGACCATCTGGCAGGGCAGTGATGGTCACGGGCTCATGGTCAGCAAGTCCTTTAGCCAGGAAAAAGCACAGAAATACACCTGCAAAATGTTGAGTTATGGACATGACCAACAGATGGAAAGTTGTATTTCAGTGGGTAAAAGGCAGATTTGACCCATCGATTGACCTATCCCCTGATCTTTAATCAGTGCAACTCCAACCCTATTGCCAATTCTGTAATAAACAATATATTTTCTTCTTGTAGTGGGCTACAAACATGCTAAAACCATAGAGTTACCACAACAACGGTCATCATCGGTTGTCACCCAGCAAACAACAGTGTCATCGGTTCCTTCTCACCCATCTACTGCTGGTGTAAGTAACGCGGCTCGGTTGCATTAAGCCACAACCCCAGGGTTGCTGCAGAAGCCAGTTTGGCTACCCGGGAGAGGCGCACAGCTGGGGAGGGCTCCGGCAGCTGATGGCACGTGCTCCATCCTGCTGTAGACCATGGTAACTCGGTACCAAGCACCAAGTAAGGTGCCCACCCCCTGGGCTGAGGCTTGGTCCCAAACCAAGTGAAGGTGTAACAGATCTGTTGGAGTGGGACAGACCCTCTCCTGTTCTTGAAAACTTCAAATTAACACTTCTTTCTGCTCCTGAGGTCGAGTCTTAAGAGTACACACGACAGTTGGTACAGTGTCACCTCCCCACACCATCTGCTGGGAGGCAACGCCTTAGTTACAGCTGAAGCTGATACTGCTCAGATACTGATGCTGAACAAAATGCTTTCAGCGTGTGTCACTAACACACGGGCTGTACCCTCAGGTACTGCGGTACTTGGGAAACTAAGGTACTTCGTTACTGAGAAGAACCATTTGTGGTCTGAAACTGGCAGATTTAAAAGACCAGCCAGATGCTGCTCTCAGTACTGAGAGAGTACAGAAATGAGTCAAAACATAACTGCCCCTCAGCCGCCTCTTACATTTTGGTTCTCACCCACGGCTCTGGCTGTCAGTGCTGACCATGGGGGTCTGAACATGTCTCTTGTTTTCTTTGCCTCTCCCTCCCCTTTCTTAAAACTAACAGAAGACCTACCGGGCCATGTATGACTATATGGCAGCTGACGCTGATGAGGTTTCCTTCAAAGATGGGGACACGATAGTAAATGTACAAGCGATCGATGAAGGCTGGATGTACGGGACGGTCCAGAGAACCGGCAAGACGGGCATGCTGCCCGCCAACTACGTGGAAGCTGTCTAAACCGCGGCCCGGCTTTCCGTAAAGCCTATCCGCATGGCACAGACATGCCGGCACGTCTCAACATATCAACATAAGCCTTAGAAAAGGGTTTATAACACTTTTTTTCAGAGTGCCTTATTGTCTTCCATGGTGATAGTGCCCTACGAACCATGAGGTAAAAAAACGAAAAAAAAAAAAAAAAATAGGAAAAAAGTAACTGCAGAGCAAAATACTCTTGAAACATCTTAAACATCCTTTCAAAACATTTTTTGAAAACTACCTGTAAACACAGTACTCGGCCTTGCTTGCGAGAACTGTGGTTCTTCCAATATCACAAAAAAGGGTTTTTTAAAACACTGCCTGGATTGTCACACATTTCAACACCGCAGCCCAGCCCAGCCTTTAACAGTGCCGGAACTGCAATCCAGGTCAGGGTCTCTGAAATTCTAGACCTGTACTTAAGACTAAGACTACCAAGTGTTACCTTATTCATTCTCCCATAAAGAGAGTATTTTTCTGGGCTATTCTAAAAGGTTTGAATGTATTCCCTTCTTTTCTGTATAAGCAACATTTAAGCTTCGTATCTCAAACCAACGTTTAGGTGGGGGGGAACAAAAAAACCCCACAAACCCAACCGCCTCTCTTTCTGCTTGCTGAGCTCTTATACCTGTGTTTTTCACGCAACTGTCCTGGGGTCAAAAGCTGTTATTACATGAAAATTAGTGACTAAATAAAGCTGATGTTTCTGCAGTATGTTTGATGTATTCACTCATGCCAACGAGCAGGAATCAGTCTCACAAAGTGGCTTTGTTTGGAAAACTCTCCTGAAAAAAGGAAAGAACGCAGGTAGTGATGGACACAAGGGCTGCGACTGAACAGGACGGATGATTTCATACCTGAACAAGGTGGTTTCTGCTTCACCTGCTGAAGCACCTGGAACCAGCCAGTCTCCAAGACAGACAGAAATAAGCAGTTATTGGATACTGTGTCCAAGAGAGACCGAAGATTAAAACCAAGCTAACAGTAGCAGGAGTTGCAGCATTAATGCCGAGGGCTCTGTTCAAGGGGAATGCACAGCACATTGGGGCGTGCGCAGCCAGCAGGAGGGGAAACATCCTTCCTCAGTGCGGGATTCAGGAGTGCCAGCACTAAAGGGTGTTGGTTTGACGCCAACACCCGTTTGATGTGTGTTAGGAACATCCTTATCTGTAAAGGTCACTGGGTACCAGAGTTCAACAAGCCTAAGGAGGCAGATTTGGAACCAAAATAACATTTTCAAGAAAGCAAGAAAACCTACAGCCAACTCCTTGCTGGTGCTGTTCATGTTACAGTTCCAAGACACCTCTTTGTCCTGTTCATTTTCTTCATGAGATGCATGAAGAGAGCAAGGAATATTCAAGAGTCTTGCTGACAAGACACTCCCATGTCCCTGAGCACCCGCCCCTACCTTAAGGCAGCGGCGATGACCTTTTGAGGTCCCTCCCAACCTGGAGAATGCTCAGCAATGCTCCGGGAGGGCTGAACAGATCGGGGCTGAGGGGGGGGGGGGGGAGGGGGGAACCCCAAACCCAGCAAACCACAAGGACATTAACGAGTTTGGGAACTGTTTGCTGGTTTATTTGTCCATGTTTAAGTTCTAAAACCACCTGCAGCAATTCCTGTCGATAAACGTCCTTTTTGATAGCTACAGTACAATATATACAAATTAGATTTCCAGAGTAAAACCCGAGAACTCTCTCTGAAGGTCTCTGAGAAGCAGCAATGCATTCCATGCAATTAAAACTCAAAATCATAAATTATTAACCCAACATTTGCCGTGATAAGTCTGTACATAATATACAAAGAGCTCTTGTCAAATCCATTCATTTCCCCACGGAAATAGTCTTCTCCACAGAAGAACTGCTGCAAACAAAGAACACAAGAAAAAGCCTGAGAAGTTTTGCCAAGTCTGTCCCCTTCCAGGGGATGCTGCATTATCAGCTTCTTAGTGTGATTCTTACAAAAAATACATGCAAAAATAGATGGCATCCGGTTGCCAAACAGCAGGTTCCTGGGCTGTCGCTGCTGTCAGGAACGAAGCACAGCTTATCTCAGTACAAAGTGGTGCTGAAGTCCCTCTGGCAGGGTCAAGGAAGGAAACAAACGGGGGCAGCAGATGAGCAGAGCCGTGAGATCGATCTCTTACCAAATCATAAGGGTTTGCAGCAGTAAGAACACTTCGGATTTGAAAAAATAATTTAACTACTCTGCTGGTTTGGTTTCACAGTCTTTGCTATTGCACAACTTTGTCAAGTTTTCTTTCGCTACCTGAAAGAAATATGCATAGCAATAGGATAATACCTCTAACAGGGAATACACAATCCCACAAATTAGAACAAAAAAAAAAAAAAAAAGAAAAAAGGGGAGGGAACATGATAAATTTTGCTCATATAGGTGTTAAAAAAAATCTTCTATAGTACAAAATGCACAGTTTAAGGAGTAATTCACCAGTAGGAAAAGCAGGTTTTTGGGAAAATTGTTGTAACAAAATCCTCCTTACTAAGAAATGACAAGCAACTAATCAGCACTTTCATGGGGTGGCGATTTCCAGCGAGACTGGAGGTTTTTCATGATACAGTTTGTCATGCCAACAAGTTTTTCTTGCATCTCAAAGAGCTGGCTTCCCGAATAGCCGTGAAGATCCTCTGAGGTCAGCTGCGCAGCGAGCGCGTCAATCTGGCTCAGGAGATCTGCTGCAGGCTGGTCGCTTGTGCTCAGGACAACTGGTTCGATCAAATCTGGAAAGGAAGGAACGAGGGCAGTGCGGTCTGTGTGTTTGGGTTTCAGTCTAAGCAGAAGTGGGTTGCTGTGGAATGTCAAAGCCTCTTTCATGCAAAATAACGTATTTGAGCAGTCTACAAAGTATTTGTGGCACACAACAGGAGAGCTTCTGACAAAGGCAGCCCTCAGAACTCCACGCTACCCTTCTTTATGGCGCCTTTCATTATATTTGATCATGACTGTACAATAAAATTAAGGGCAGAAATTAAAATATTCAATCATATGCTGCCAGTGTCCTTCCAGACATCTTATTCCAAAGTCCAACTTTTAAATGGGAGAGCTCAGAAGTTACTCCCGGGTTCTTTGTTCTCCAGTTAACCAAATGCTTTAGGAGCCTCGTAGGAAGAACAAATGTGGATTCCTGTTTGAGCTCTCAGGCCAAACTCCCCAAACGCACAGAATTCAAATAGAAATCTAGGCACCCAAATCCAAAACGGCTATCCAGGGAATTGTCCCCCTCCTGTCCCAGCCCCGGGCTGAGGCACTGCTTCACTGTCTCTGCTTCTGCTCGTTTCTGTGCGCACCCAGAAGCACAGCCCTCGCTGCGGTATTAAACAGCGCCGGGGACATACCCGGCTGAGATTCAGAGGAGTAAGTACTTCAAGCCCTGCTGAATTCGTACTTCGTATCCTTATGCAAACTTGTTCAGGGAAAACCGGCATCTTTCCCTCCAAATATGCAACAAGTTTTAAAAAGCCAATGCTACAGCGCTTTGCTTACCTCCATCACCCATCTTATGTGCTAGTATTGGCTATTCACACTCTCCCCCCCCCCCCCCCCCAAAAAAAAAAAAAAAAAAAAATCAAGCGTTCGCATTAGGAGAGAATGAAGCACCAACAGGCAGAAACACCCCAATCGCGAGCAGAAAGCATGAAATAGGTACCTGTCGCAAGTTTTTCTTCATCTACAGAAAGAGATTTATCCTCTACGTTATTTACAGGCTTTTCTGCATCTTCAAGCACTGACATTTCCTCAAATGCTCGAGATTTTACCTGAAGATTTTGTTTGAGAGAACAAGAGAGAAAAAAAAAAAAATTACATGGTGGGACATGTTTTAACCCCGTAACAAACACAATTCTTATTCCTGTTAATAATATTGTAACTAAGTCACATCTCTACCTTGAATTCCCATGTCACTTTGAGACGTAGAGATTACGTTTTACAGTGCTATTTCTAATGGAGGGAAAAGACGTTATTCCTCGCGATGGATGGTAGCAGTTCACTGGGCTAACATTGGCTTTCGGGGTACTAAAATGAAACTGTACCTGTTGCTCGTGATATCCTTTAAGAGCTTTTTTAACATTGGAAACTTTCGGAGAGCGGATGGGAAGAGTTTTGATTTCTGATGCTGTCAAAGTACTCAGGTCACCCACTGTCTTAATGTTCTTTGCTCGAATGAGCTGCCCCAAACCTCTGGTGCTGCGGCAGGGGAGGAAAAAAAGGTTTATTAGCTGAGAATTCACATCCTTTCTGCCTGGCACGGTGGAGCACAAAGAAATCTTACACGAATGCAGATTCACAAGCACGTTCCCTCTGCAGACGCACACTTTCTGGCAGGTTATCCTACAGCCAACAGCGACCGGCATCCTAACGCCCACTCCCGTGGGACATGAGTGGGAGGAAAAGGAGCCGTGCACACTAGAAAAGGCCGTTCTGAGCAGTTCCCACTGCACGGCTATAGTTTGTCGTGATAAGTTACCAAAATTCAGATTGTAAAACAAACTAGCTGAGCACCCCGCCTTTGTACATTTGAAATGTAGATTTATTTTTTCCCCGAAATCCCACTTCACCTTCAATACACAGAAAGCTCCAACTGCTTCATCAGGGATCGTTAAGATCAGTCTGCTGTGCCACACGAAATGGAGAAAGCTCCCCGTGTTCCCGGGTGTGAGCTTTTTGCAGCCTTACAAAAAAGACAACCTGAATAATTCCACAATAGTTACACCTCTCCCCCACCAAACCAACCTACCTGCTCTTAAAAAGGTTTTGGTGAAAAATGTCATCGCATTTTGCATCAGAATATTTGGTTCTGCAGCCTCAGTTAGAATAGAGTTTCTATGAAAACACCATCTGCAAGAGCAACAATCCACTTACCATATGTTCGATGTAAGCTGAGGTAAAATTACATCAACCGGTGCTTTGCAGCCGACTAAGGCAGGATACACGCATTCTGTAGGGCAAGGCAGCGATTCCTTCACCATTTCCGTGATCTAGAATAATACAGAAAAGTTATTAAATTAACTATCACCCAACTGAGTACAGGAAAAAAATAGAAGAGATACATGAACCAA
Source organism: Vanellus vanellus (assembly GCF_965231255.1). Taxonomy (NCBI): domain Eukaryota; kingdom Metazoa; phylum Chordata; class Aves; order Charadriiformes; family Charadriidae; genus Vanellus; species Vanellus vanellus. The sequence goes on from NC_138910.1 coordinate 2,419,011, forward strand.
AGCACTCTTACTAAACACTTCTTTGAGCTCTTAAATTTAGGGTTACGAGATCCTGGGGACAGAAATCCTTTGGTTGGAGTGGTAATATGCTGGATAGAAAAAGAGGAAAAAAAAGGTCTCTCAGGATCACAGGAATGGAGTTAACGATAAGATTTATCTACCTACATCTCAGAGCACATTTGCCTTCAGAGAGTAACAGAATGAGTCAGGCTAAACCCGTTAGAACCATTTCTTACGCTTACTGATTCTCCGCTCTTACAATTGTTCACAAGTAACAGCGAATATACCGTAAAGCAGCATTATCTACAATAAATGAGAAACGCGAGTACTTACAACATACAGAATATACGTAACAGAATTTACCTTAGCCTGAATGTTAGATAAAATTTTAAGGCTTCGGGAAGATGGTGAAGAATGAGATCTAACGACAGGACTTCTCCTGTCTATGTCATCTGCCAGTCCTTCTTGATAAATTGGATTTGCAAAAGAGACTCGGCGGATCTGTTTTTAGAGAGAAGTAGTTTTTATAGTATGAACTCCAACCACCGCAGGCTGAAGTGAGTCTGAGGAGACAACATAGCTCGGTATTTGAAATAAAGTCATTAGAGTTCCTGAATGGCACATATGACGTTTCACCCAAGAACAGAAACTGCAGCTGCCTTATTGCCATAGGGAACATTAAATGCACTCTGTAAAAAGCTGCTCCGACCCGGGGCAGGACCATGGCTGTGCACACAGAGATTTTGCCATAGCGTTTGTTGCACTGCAACCAGGCAGCAGGTTAGAGCCCGGCCCGGCAGTCCCCCACCCCGAACCCCAATAACGCAAGCCTGGCAGGGCTTGTGCCTTCCAAAAATAAACCTGTAAGGCTTCAGCGTAAAATCATTTACAATGAAAAATACAGTCAATAATTCAACGTATTTGGAACTCATGACACTACAGACACTGTTACATATCCCAGTTATGAATGGAATGTATCACATAACGAATCACATGGCAATACCTTATTAGCAGGTGACAGGGAATCATCATCTTGGTGTCTTTTAACACCTCTCTTTAAAATGCTAGTGGATGGAGAAGCTGAAGGAGACCACATACAGCGTGCCTGCATTCCATTAGGGCTTTCATTAACTAACATTAAAGAATTGTCTTCTGGCTTTTGAGGTGAATCCACACTGTTATTTTCTACTGCATCATCTTCATCTAAGGCCGCATCTTCAGGCACTGTAATTTCAGTTTCCACTAATTCCTCCTTCACCCCTTTATCTTGAATAACACAAGTTTCTCCTGCAGTATTCTCAGCTTCTTCATCCTGATTGTTTTCTAGCTCATCCATCTTTTTCTCAGGTTTGCTAACAGCAATCAGCGCCTCAGCTATCTCCTCCAGTTGTCCATTCTGACTTATTTCTTCCTTTTCTGTAGCTGCTGGTTGTTCACTTTCCATCCCCACAGCCAGACGGCTGTCACCAGCCTCATCTGCAGCACGCTCAGACAGACGCTGCTCAGGCCAGTCACTCTGATCAGGGGGTTCTTTCACTTCAACTACTGAGTCAGTAGTTTCACCTGTGATGCACTCTGCATTCTCCAGACCCGCTACAACACCACTTCCTTGCAGATTATCCTCAGACGTTCTCTCTCCTTCCAAGTGAAATGCAGTGGGTTCCTTTGGAGGATGCAAAGGAGTGCTCATTGCACAAGGTGCCATGGACAAGATCTCGTCCAGATTTGAATTACCAGACACCGATGATGTATTTACAGATGTCTCAACTGGGGTAGTTTGGGGCTCACTCAGCTCAGGAGTGTTCTCAGGTTTTGATTCTGTGAGTGACAGTACTTGCTGCTTTGGCTTTGGACAACAGCAATTGCAGTTCCTTAGTCTTTTCACCCTTTTGCTTCTTTTGTGCTGACACTCAGGTGTTTGCAAAGAGGAAAGACCACCATCTGAAGCATTTGCTCCTGGTACATATTCAGGCACAACAGTTGGACAACCATCTTCTACGTTTGTTTGCTTCTCAACCTGTTTATTTTCCCCTGGGGCTTTCAAATCCTGATCAGATGCACACTGGTTGGTGAACGACTCCAGGGATGTTTTGCTCTTTTGTTCCACATTTCCATTCTGTGCACCAGGCGAATCCTTTGAGCTGGCAGATCCCACGGCTTTGCTAGCACCTGTAGGCAGTACTTGGTGTTTGGGGTCACACGCTTCAGATGCCAACGCAGCATCCGTGCTGAGTTCAGGGCTTAGTTCACCTTTATTTGTTTTCAGCAGATTCTTAGTTTCACTTCCTTCGGAAGACGCCTCATGGCTATGGCTTCCTGGCTGTAGATCTTTCCATTTACCTTCAAGAGAATCACTTCTATTCTTCACTTTTGCAGATCTTTTCTTCCTTGTGCTTTCTTCCTTGGTCTCGGAGCTATCAGCCTCTGAATTTTCTATGCTGGAGAGCAATCCCTGCGAAGATCTTCTCGTGTGGTACCGTGGGTGTTCAATCTTCTTCTGACCTACTGTACTCGAGCTACAATCTTGACCTTCCCTGTCAGCCTTCAAGTTATCTTCCGACCTCCTGGCACTTTTATTCATGTCCTCATCAAGGCCCCTTGAAGCAGAAGACTCCTTTGAGCTTAAGTCCTCTGCAGCAGTCCTCTCAGGTAGGCTGCTTTCTTTTTTATTTGTATTTTCCATAGTTTTCCCAGAAACTGCTTTCTGCTTTTGGGATACATCATCTTTAGGCTGCGGCACCTTCTTTTGCCCAGATTTTTCATCTTCTTTATGTCTGTCTCTCTTTTGGTGGCCATCTTCCTTATCTTGACTACCTGCTGTACTTTCTGCAGTTTCTGACCGTCGTCTTGAAGAACGTCTTGGTAGTTTCTGATTAGGAGACACATGTGGAACCTGACTATCATCACCTGTTACCTGCTCAGATGAGACAGTTGTCTCTGGGGGTGTATTTTCTTTAGAATCCGTATCCAAAGCCTGGACCTTTTCTATTTCTGCTATCGTATCTTCAACTTTTTTAATTTCTTCTGCTGTAGAATGGAGAGCTTGGGACTGAGCAAGGAGAACATGCTCTATGTCTTCTACCTTAGAAGACAGTTCAGGACTATCTTCCATACTGCTGGAAGGAAGAGACTCTTGTGCGCTCTTCTCTTGTTCTGACCTAGTGAACAACTTGGGCCACTTATTTCCTTGGTGCTCCATTTTACTCTGCCTGCGCGTTAGCCTTCGTATTGCAGTAAAGATTTGTTCAGACTCCAATTTTGAAGGTTTTTTATTTTCTTCTCCAGGTTTTTCTGCTTTAGCACCAGTCTTGCACGCATTTGTATCTTCCTGTTTACCTGCCACAGAAGCGCTTCCAGACATCTCAGATAAACTGTTTAATGCTGAAAGGCTGAAGGGTCTGTTCTCTGAACTACCAAATTTCTCCAAAGTAATAAAAGACTGCCGTCGGCTTGCAGGCTGCGGTGTTCCAGAAATGACGTCACTTGAAGTTGAACTGCTGCTGACATTTGAAGTGCTTTCGTTCCCTACGGAGGGCTCCTTTGAAGCGGTTTCCACAGTACTTTTTTCTAACCCCTCTCCAACTGATGGCTCCTCCGGCACCATTTCAGCTGTCTCCTTTTTTGACGTTCCCTCACTGTTTGAAGTTGAGTTCTCCTCAGTGTGAGTAACAGGTGACTTTTTCACACCGGCAGCATTCTCAGGAGGATTATCTGATTCGTTGGTGCATCCTTCACCCTTTGCATTTTCTTCCTGTCCCAAAAATATGAACAAAGTATGGTAGTTTTGCTATGAATATAATATAAAAAAATCCCAGCTCTGGTGGAACAGGAAACACCACACCTACAAGGTTTTTCAAACCACCCTTCCTTCAAATTATTTTATTATCTGTCCTTCAGTAGGTATAAAAGGCAAAAAGTATTTTGTCAAAGCCATTCTATCTTAAAACACAAAGAACTGCAAAAATGTTTTATTTGAGTTTGCAAGAGATATTAAACCTGTTACTAAAACAGCTTTTATGAAAAATCTGCTGTATTTTACCTACTGTCTGTTCAGCGCTACAGCTGATCAAGCCAGCTGTTTAGCCAACTCCTCTCCAGAACCAAACAAATCTACACTTAGGACTTAAAAATTTCCCCCCTCAAAAAAGGTACTACTTAATCCCCCTTAAGCGCTTACAGGGGAAAAAAGCTGTTACGGAAGAAAAGTCAGCAGTGTCAGCATTCCTAACAGAGTCAGGCAGTTAAACAATCCTCAGAACAGCACCACAGTATGTCACAGCAGGTCTGTGCTATAGCTTTCGGGTGGTTTTATCCTGATAACATCAGTGGTAACATACAGACAGGACAGACCCCTAAGCCCTACAATACCTCTGAGTAGAAAAGCTTAAATACATCCGCACTGAAACTACTTATCTAAATTCTCCCATTTTGAAACTAAGACAAAATGCTTAATGATCGGCCCTTTCTCGTGTGAACTGTAGAAAGCGGAGCACAGCCAACGACACTGCAATGGTATTACATTCAAACGTGGTGATGAGAATGAATACAAACCACCAAAGTAATCAGTGTCTTCTACAGTCACGGAGCCTGCGTCAGTATTATCAGACATGGAAAAAAACAGAGGAAGCCCAAGAAAAAAGACATTCTCAAGAGTATTACAGGTTAATCAATCAATACAGAGGAAAGAAATGACTCCTCTGATCTATTACATTTGGGGTACAATTTTTTTGCTTGAAGAGTTTCCAAATCAAGCTTAAAGCCATATCATAAACAGTAACCAAAGAGTTTTGCTGTTAATTACCAGAGCTATTAATATGAAGAAAACATAACTGGTATGGTTATAATTCTGATGTCTTAATTACCATTAGACAAGGAGAAATTACCTGAGGCTTGATTTTAGTATCTTCTTTTGTGTTTTCTATTAAAGATGATCTTCCCCTAAAATAGAAGTTACTTAGATTAGAAGTGTAGCAGAAAAGGGGGACACTTTTAGTGTACGCACTGGCCACCTCTACTTACAAAGAATCTTCCTGGCTTTGAGTATACTGAGAAAATAAGGTAGTATCTTGTGATGCGTCCAAGTTGTTGTACATAGCAGGAATATCAACTCTGAAAGAAACCCAGAAAAGGTCAGACTTTTTTAAAAAAAGAAAATAAATAAAAGAAGGATAGGGCAGTGTAATGCATTTATCACAAAAGAGCGGATCCTGTATGAAGTGGACTGAACTTCCAAACTCTCAAGACTACTCAAACCGCAAGAGGCACCCAAGTGGGGACTGCGGCACAGGCTGTGGGCAGCACACGCTGAGTGTCAGGAGACTGCCTGACCCCACGCTCCAGTCCCTGCTCTGGGCACAAAAGACAATATTGCAACCGGCTGCTACCACCTCACGCGCCAACTGGCCCAGCAAACTGCAAAGCGGATGCAGATCGTGGTTTATCTCCTTATTTCAAGACCGCTATTTTCAGTTGCGTTAAATCATAGAATCATAGAATGGTTTGGGTTGGAAGGGGCCTTTAAAGGTGATCTAGTCCAACCCCCCTGCAACCAGCAGGAACATGTTCAACCAGATCAGGTTGATCCGTCCAACCAATTTTTTCTTTTTTAATTTCAAACATGCTTTGGGGGAAGAAAAGCTGATTGGGATCCCACTCTGCAGAGAATTCATTGACTCATGCCACCTACAGAATCCAACCAAGTGCCTGTCAAGCATCACTGTACACAAATTTTGCTTACAATACGGTTTTGCTGCCCAAGTACAGAAAATACTCTGGTATTATTTTCTCACATTAAAGGGTAATTCTAAAAAGACTCCCTTGCAATTAAGATGAGTCTTGGGAATATCCTAATTTCTGATATGCTGCTGACATAAGACTTCTCTTCAATTTCAGAAGTCTTTCCTTCAGATAGGTACAAAACCCCTTTTATTTCAATGCTTTAAGAAAAACGTCATCTTCCATGTCACATTGCAAGTTGAAGTCATGATGTAAAAATGTAAACTATAAAATACCAAACTCCAACCAGATAACAGAGTATATTTAATCAAAATAAGAAATGCCAATTGGAGAATAAATTGGTTGCTTTAAAACAGTAAAGCAAGGAACTTTGTTAGCTTTAAACTTTACAACTTGTCTGGAAGAGAGTAAGGCTTAATTACCTATAGTGGTCTGAGACACAGGAATCAAAATTACGTCAATCTGACGCGCTCAGCGTAATGACATTTCACATTAAGTTTAAAACAATAAATTACAGACCTCTTTGACCTAAGTACTTCTTTTTGATGTTCTGTCAAGATTCTTTCTTTTGTTTCTGGAGGAATAAACACAAAATCAACAGATTTCTCCTCTTCCAAAAGTATTTCGCTTTTAGTCTTCGAAGATGAAAATTCTAGTTTCAACTACAGAAAGGAAAAAGAAAACCCCACGGGATTACAAACAAAACAGAGGAATCCAAAGTGTTTTCATAGTTCAGGTACAGCTATCCTAAATGGAACAGTTCTCCAACAACCAGTTCTGTCAGCACATTAACCGGCACAAATCCCTCAGTAGGTGCTGATTTTCTTGGTGTTTTCCCCCCACAACACTACCACCCAGGAGAGATTCTGCAACCCCCCTCCCTGCCCTGAAATAAGCTTCTGCGCTTCCTTTAGTGCCGTGGAGTTCACAGGCTGCGACAGGTAAAGGTACCTCAACACTCAGGAGGTTTATTATTTACTGTTGTTTACCAAATCAGCGATTCCTTAAGAATACAACAGCTTCTCCCCCTCCTGCAAGTGACAGACTGGCGCACGCAGCACAAGTCTACCAAAAACCAAAAAGACCCACCCCAGCACCCAAATCTGTCACAACCTGCAACCAGACCAAGGTGTGAATTTTGTGTCTGGTTTATACCTCCCACCCATTGAGCAGCCCTCCATGTTCCCTCCTTAAAGCTCACCAGTCTGGAAACTTAGCAGAGAAATTTAAGTGTGCTACACAGTGTACATTTGGAAGAAAATTATTCCAGCATCGCAAAGCGCATTAATTCTTACTGAGAATTTACAGCAGCATTCCAGATGTTCTGCTGCAGAACAGAAGGGGCTTGATTCTATCACACCCACCTGTAAGCACCTTACCTTTGCAGATGTTACTTGCACATTACTGGATTTGTCTTTTACTTCGTTTTTCAGTTCACTCGTCTGTGCCAATATAGAGTCTCGTTTTTGACCCGACTTTATCTTCATTCCACTTATGTTTGCATCCAGCTGTGAATTTTCCATCTATTCAAATAAAAATATACTGAATGCATTGTATGAAGAAACTCCAAGCTCACAAACTCATCCTCAGATGTACCAATTTCTATGACTAAACTGTCACACACTCCCATTTTCCTCTAAATTACACAGAGAAGAACTTAAAAAAATAATTATTTCAAACAAGATAGTAGAACCCAAAATTTAAAATGCATAAACTGTTAAGAACCAGCTCAGTCTTTTGACAGTGCTTACCCAGCATATTTCATCACTCCAAAGACGAAGCAAGCCCAGGCCAGTCACAGTAAACATCAAAACTGACCTCACCCCTCCCTGCTGAACACCTCCCATGAAGTTCCACGCAACGAAGCACCTGGTGGGGCCAACACCACACTTACTGTATCAGAGAATGGGCCACTGTATTCTTCAGCTACCTTGATGCTTTCAAAACTGGGCAGCAACAGTGGAATTTTCCTTTTGGCTTGGCTTAACACAGACCTGCTCAACAATAACAGAAAAATAAATATTTTAAACTTATGGAGGAGGGGGGGGAGGTACACAACAAGACCAGCAGACATCCCATCCTGCACAAAAAGCACAGTATAAATGTTAACCAGAACACTACCAATTCGTTTGTGAATAAGCCAATATGTCTTCCTTTAAAAATACATATAAACCCCATGTATCTTACTTTAACTCTTCAGGGTATATCAGTGACGTAGTCTTAGCAAACGTTGCGTTCCAGAAGTGGGCACACTGGTTGCGGATCTGTTTGCTCTTATGCTGAAACATTACACAGAGCAACGGAGAAAGCTGCGCCAGCAGTTCACTGTCGTAAGAACCAGTGCAGTGAGACTGTAAACACAGGATGATCTCAGCCAGTAGCTTTTCAAGCTGAGGGTAAGAAGAAAGAGGGGTTTTATTTAATTCAAATATTGCAAACATTCACCATTTAGAAGTTTAAAACATTATTTTAAAAGTTACTATCCCATAGAATAATATGGCCTGAATAAACAAGTTTTAACACCACATGAAAAGTCTAATAGATAAGCCTAGTGATCCTCCCCTCACCTACCTTTTTAGTAAAAAACAGTTTAAAAATTAAATCTCTACTTTCATTACATTTTTAAATATTTTTTTAGAATACAGGATGAATGGCAAAACACGTGTCACACGTTTTCCCAAACCCCAGCTATTTCTCTAGCAAATTTACCTTGTTGTTAAGATCACTATATACTTTTGGTACATCAGCAAGCCTGCCAAAACAAACAAACAAAAGTCATATTTTGCCATCTCATTAATCCCAAGCATAAGAATTAAACACAAAACGCACTCAAGCACTGCACACTAGTTTTAGTATACAACTTGATGAAATCATGTTGTGAAACAAGCCTCCCATTGGGCAGTCAAAAAATTTCCTGCTGTAAATAGTTTCAAGTCAGCCTATCCTTTACCCCCACCGATACTCATACGCTAACTATAAGAGACACTAACGGAAAGATCAGTACAAACTTAAAGGTTTTCTTAGGAAGTAACTTCTAACTACCGCCTTTGTGTTGCTCTTAAGCCTCTCCCCAAACAGCTTTCCCAGGCCCCGTAAATATCTGCATTAAAGAGCTGAAGTACCACCTAAACTAAGTAATTTCATGTCAATAGATCCCCAAGTACACCATTCTGAAAAATGTGAGAAAACCGCATTTAGTAATTCATTTTATAATCTGTGACCTCCAACCCGAAGAGGTTCCCAAACCTCTGTTTGCTTCTGTATGCCTTCCTTTAAAAATATACATCCAACACTCACTGACAACGCTCAAACAAAGGCAAATGAAATGAGAGATGGAGAAAGGTGGGATTCAACTCAACCTTACATGGGAACAAGTGGATTCTTGCCTTCGAGACAGGGACTCCTGATGAATTTTAGGTTAATGGTAGCAGTCCTGCTTCAAGTTTCAGTAAAAGCTTCAAGAAAACATTTATGGGCTGACTGGCAGCATCCTATCCCATCCTCTCCTCCCTCCTCCCCAAGCTGCGCTCCATCTCTTTTCCTTATCCTGAGCCAAGTGTACATCTCCTGCATCACCAAAAATAGGAGACAAGCCCCTGCCAAGCCCCTAATAATTCCATCATGTCCTGGGCAGAGAAGCCTACAACAATTAACCAAAAAAAAAAGAAAAAAAAGCAGAGCCATACAAAAAAAAACCTACATGGCAATGAAGTATTTCTCAGTACTTCCCTCTGCTTAAATACTTACAGGGTTTTAGCGCACTTCAACTAATTAGGATTTCTCTTTTTCCTACAAAAAATGTATGCAGTTCCTGCCCGCTATAAAACAAATTGCTGCTAATATCTTCACTGCAGTGAAAATAAACAGATGGAAGCCAAACACTTCAGTCTTGTGGAGATTACAGTACATTCACTCTTTAGAGACCCCAATTTTAAACACCAACCTGTCAGTAGTCCTATAGGTTTCCTTTCCTGTATGACTTAGGTAGGTTTGGGTTTATTTCTAAAGAAAAGCATGACAATGGAGACTGCTACTCAGATGCAGGGTTTTTTGAACACACACCCCCCACACCCCACCAGCACCGAACTCAGGGAGGGCGGGTCTGTGCCGCAGGCTCCGAGGTGACACACCTGCGATGCGCCGGTCGGGCTGCTCCAGGCAGGTGCCCCAGCGCGGGCATGCTGCACGCTCAGTCCCAGCACCACAGGTTTTATGCAGGAATTGTAGAAAATGGCAAGTTCTCAGCACCAGCCTTACAGACCCATCCTTTCTGCAGTGTTTGGACGCACTACAAAATTAGTATCGACTAACTAGGCTGAATCTAGTGAAATACATGGTGTTCTCAAGAGACTTGGCAGGAGTTGCAAATTCTTAGCATATTAGTGCCAAAGCTCTGAAAAACCCCGAGCTATATTCAAATACGCTGCTTGCTACAAACCACACAGAATTTCCCCAACATGCATCAATACAACGAGTCCAGTTTTCCAACCATTCTTAAAATACTCACTTTGTTTTTTCATAGAACACTGCCAGGGGTTTTGAAAAAATTGCAAACATAGTCCCAATCACTGAAGGCAATGAAACGTGGCTGATGATGTTGTGAAGAATAGCAATAATTGAAGGACCAACAGAGACCAATGTTTCTGAACAGATTTCTTTGGAACTGAACACATGGAAAGAGTTTAGTAACATCACCAGGAGTTTAAATAGAGAGGCAAGCTTTCCAAGGGGTTCCTTTTTCTTCTTAGACCAATCTGTAGGTGTCTGTGGAGCTAACATTTAAAAAAAAAAAAAAATTAAATGTTCTTCCTATCTAACCAACATGAATTACAACAGAAGACATCTGAACTTCTTGTCTATGTGAGAAACAAAACTCTGATGCCCAAACTACACCTACATACTAATAGGTTAAAACCAGACCTAACAGGAGACATGCATTTTTAATGCATAATTTTATCATCCCACTACAGATATGATTCTTATTCCTTTTATTTATGGTTGGTCATACAAATGACTATGCTTTTAAGTATCTTTAATGCCTGCTTGCAAAAGGACAGCAGCCACTCTCCAGATACTGCCTGATACCCATAAATTCTGGAAGAGGTGAGGAGGAGGGGAGGGGAAGTATCAAGTTTTATTAGTTCATTTATTTATTTGTAAGTGAAGTTTCCATCATGTTTTTCCTCATCAGCATTTCATTAAAGCATTTCATTCTTTCAGCAGTCCAACACAATATCTTACTACTTTAACAAATTCATATAGGGCAGCAAAACATTTCAAGTTGTACAGTGAATTATGTTATTTTGGAAATTACTTCTTCAGCTTTAGTAGTTTTAAGTGGGAGAAGGAAACAAAACAAAACATTTTACATAGAATGACCTTTTGTCTTCTGTTAAACCTATTAACTATTTTATGCAAAGCAGCTTCAAGAGCAGTAGCCTTTCAAACATTATGTTCACAGTTTATCATCAGTTTTAGACAAGTGCTATATAATTAGACTGTGCGTTATGATCAAGCATTACTGCTTCAGAGGACATCTGAACAAAGCAAAAGCAGCTGATTTCACATGCAAAAATGAAATCATAGCCACAATATCAAATGCAACTTCAGAAACCAGCCATGTTTTACAGTGAACTAAAAAGTGAAGTGGCCTCAATGTTTACATCAATTTCAGACGTCTTTTGTCAAGCAGTGCAGTAACTACTCAACTGCTCAACAAGTAGAAAACATCTGATACTCAAATATGCACAACTGGATGATAGTTTTAGTTCATTATGATTTTTTTTTTTGTCAACCCCTTCAGTGGTTAGATACTATGTGTAGCACATACAAACCACCGATATCCGACAGTGATCACTTCTGCATCTACAACAACTCTAATTTTCAACCAACTCTGGAAGAAAGTGACAGAACCCCCAAATATTTAAGTATTTTCTTACATCTATTTTTTGGCTGATATTTAGTACCATACGGTGCAAAGTTGATGCAGTCAACCATAACTGATATAATATGGGCGAGACCATCCATCATTGAAAACATCTGAGGAGGAAAGAGAAGTTATCAGCAAAGCCCAAAAGAGCAACAGTGACAGAAAAAAAAACCACACATTGATCATTCAGGACAGCAATGCAAACAGCTTTTAAATTTAAAAGTGGATGAAATTTGTCTGCATTACCAGGTAAGACTCAGATAAGATCACATTTAAAACTTCACACATTTACAGAAAATTAAGATTGAGTCTTCCCATTCTATACAAATAAGACATAAGCATTTATATTATCTAAAGAAGCAAAACAGTAACAGGAAGCTGTGAGAAGGTGTTCGGTTTAAGAAGATGCATCAAAAGTATTAAGGTTCAAGGTACTAGCTGTCTGGCAAAACGTATTACCAAGAGTCAGTGCATGCTTAACTTCAGTTACTGTACGAAGCCTGATTTTCAGACAAGTCACCATAGCATAACAATAAGGTTGTCATTGACATTCAGGAAGCACCATCCATTTCTAGTACACACAAAAAGATGGGTGAAGGTGTCATTTCCCCCCCCCCCCCCCCCCCCAATCCATCACAAATTCTTCTAAATAAAAGAAAACTTGCTTTGAAAAGGAACATTGATATTGTGGGCCAAAAAAAGAGTTTAGTTTCAACTTAACTGACATACTGAAGCTCTAAATTGTTAAGTTTGGCTTGCTTAATAATTATTAATTTTTGAAAATTGAAGTTTGCCATCCAGATACAGCAGCATCAGAAGTTATGATGTAATCCTCCAAATTGCATGTTTTCAGATTCCATGTTTCTTATCTGTTCCTTCCACAGTATTTTTCCAAAAGACAGTCAACTTTGAAGCACAAAAGATTTTATGTTCCAAAGCTAATGTTCACCAACACTTACAGACACTCCACCTGCCCATATGATGTGGACTTGCAAACAGGCAAGACAGATACCGTAAAGGCTTCCTCTTTCAAAAGCTTTCCCTTTTGTAAAGCTTTAGAAGTCAAGTCTTTACATTTTAGTGTGCAAGGTTGACGGTACCAGGAATATAGCAAGTTATGCCCTCTGAATGCTACAGTGCTACTCTATCTTTCTTCCTAGTCAAAATGCCTCGTTTTGTGGTATTTGTTAATTCAACCTAAAGTTATATATACACAACCTAAAGTTTATATATACACACATCTCAACTGGACAAATCATTTACCATGATGACATTCACTAAACCACGATGACTTAAATAGTTAGAAGACAAATCCAAAGATTGCTTAACTGCTATTTCAATATTTAAGCTTTATAGTTATCTTTATTCTCTTATTTCAATCTATTTCTAGATCAACTCCAACTCCTGTTAGTAAAAAGAATTTTGTTACGGCTTTATTTAAGTGTCACCCGAAACACTTTACGTTATAGAAAAGTACTACATTAGACTTTACAATAGGTTCTTATATCTAATTAAAAAAATATATCTGCTTAAGTATTTATATAGTTCAATATCACTGGTTTATACTCACTACTGGAGTTTCACCTTCTAGCCCAGATATTATTTTGGCACAAAGTTCTTCACAGCATAGGTTTTCTTCTGCTGTTGCAACTAAAGCAGCACAGCGAGCAAATGCTCTATACAGGTCTGACCAAGTGCGCAACAAGGATTTCATAGTTGGCTTTAACAACAGAAAGAAAAAGTTTATAAATATCAATGTCTGTGCACAGAGATAAAAACTTGCTTTATGTTTTCTTCTTCTGTCAAAACCTATGTAACTCAAGAATTCCAGCCCTGGAGCAGTGGGCCAATGTATGTACATATTGGTAACAAACTCTACTCTGAGACTATCAGATAGCACTTCATAGTTATTATAAACCCCACATTGTTTCTAGTCAACATTATGTATTCACTGTTACCTGTGGAAATTCCTGAATGGGGAAGATATGCGATACTGGTAGCAACAATGCGCTATAAACAGCATTGAAGTTGTGTTCCAGTGCATCACCCTGATTTACTTCATTAGTCTGCAATGAGAAAACAATTTTCTGAGTAATAAAGCTGCAAAATTTAGATGACAGGAAAGGCTGTTCTAAATACATTTGCTTTGTACATAAGACCTGTGCAAGCTAAATTGTCAGTGGCATTTTGAAATTATCCATTCTCAGTTCTTTCAAGAGTTCAAGCTGGTCCTATTATTTAAAGAGATAAAAAGCACTGTTTCTAAATTCCAAAATAGCTTAATTCTAAGAATAAAAACAATCAGTTAGAAAATGTCTTTTTTTTTTAAACTTATTTCAGTTGCAGTAAGTGATGACAGCAACCTACTTAAAGCACCTAAAACTTCCTTCATAAATTCTAAGATTTTTAGGTCTAATGACTACATGAGGATTAGTTCAACAACTCCAACATTACAGTCAATGTACTTGTAGTGAGCAATCTGCAGAACCTGTTGAATATTACACTTATATGGCTTTCATTTGGGGTTCCAATCAAGAAGTCTATCATTACTGAGAAACGCTGTTCTAATTACATCCTAAATGTCACAACTTGGTATTTATCCTATTTTCACATAAAGCAAACAAGTCTCTCGGTATTTAAAAGTTAACAGGTCCTGGAGGGCAGGTTTCCATCCTTTGCAACTGCAAGACTATGCCAAGCAAAGGCTTGAAGCATATCTATAAACATGTTTATAGTCTTAAAAAAGGAGAAAAAAAACATTCCTGACACTATACTGGACACTGTACTTAAGAGTGATCATTCTTACTGACTGGAATCACTTTAAACCACACTCTGGATCACCACTCCCCTAGTGCCCTTTATCCTACCTCACTGCAAGTGTTCATACTCCACTCAGGGACTTAAAAAAAAAAAAAAAAAGCCATGCACATTCTAGTTTCACAAATACTGCCAAGGCTTATTTAATTTTACTATCACCTCAAGACATATAATTCCTAAAAATAAATTAAGATAAAAGATCAGCACAAAGTTTTCCTGTGGGTTTTTTTTGGGAGGATGGGGAAGATAAAGAGCCACTATACCTGATTAATCCATTCAGTTAGCGGATTAACAACAATACTCCACATTCTCCAAAGATGCTCCTTATTTTCCACTTGGTTTGCACTCTGATTAAGAATGTCGATCACAGATTCACTGAAAGCCAGCGGAGACGTAGGCCCAGACAAAACAAAGCCCACAAGCGTTGCTAGAATTACAAAGAATCTAGGGAAGAAAGTAATATAGGTAAGATACTTCTTTCAGTTGAAGTTAGGAAAAACTTCTATGAAGTCCTCTATGAGAAGCTTGTTATAAACAAACACGCCCACATACCTCTCATCTGTTACACAGGATTCCAAGAGGTTATTATGGAAAGGCAGTTGAATTAAGAACAAAGCTGGTGTTCCCTTGTGAGAGAAATTTAAGAGGTCAAAACAACATATATATTGATCAAATGAAATGGCTGCCTATCTGTATACTGTATTTAACTCTAAGCCAGAATTTGCAATTATTAAAAGTTATGAAAAACTGTCAATTCTAACACTGCCCCCTATCTACTGGTGCATGTAGGAGAAGACCTGATCATCACCCAATTCTAAAAGTCTCTAAACAACCTTTTAAACTTTTAACAAATCTAACTGCTAGCATGCTCCTACTCAGTCTGCCCAAACAAAAACCACACACACACAAGAAAGCCTCATTTCATCCTTTTCTCACAGTTATTTTCTAGATTGCCATCATCTATTTCTCCCTTCCAATACTGTACGCAGAACACAGTACAGCACTCCAATTAGGGCTCATTAGGACCAAAGCAGAACGGTGCAGTTCTCACTACTAACAAATACCACCACTTTTTATGCAGTAGACTATGGGCAGTAAGTTCAGGCTGTAGTTCACTATGACTTCCGAACTTTTTCTGAAATAACGCTGCCTAGCACGATATTCCCTGCTTTGCTTCTGTGCATTTGATTTTTCCTGAGTAACACTTTCTACTTTTCTTTAAAAGTACTTAACTTCGTTGACTTCAGAACATTTCCCCAAAACATCATGTTTCAGTATATAAATAGTACTACACAGCCTGACTGTGCAGGCTCCTCCCAAAGTAGCTGCAAACTGTATTCTAAATCATGACCAGAACATGAGAAATACTCTTCCATTATTACAGTACTTTCACCATATCCCTTTTTAGCTATAGGCTGTTACAATACTTATCAGAAGTGAGAGCTGGAAACAAAGTCTACATTCTGGAACATGGAGTAACAGGATTTCCTGAAAGGTCTGGATCTAACGGCTTATGAAGTGTTCTGCACGTTTGTGCAAATATGACATCCTAATACATTTCAGCATAAAGACAAAGTTCTGGAATAAAGTCAGACTTACATTTAAAAGATCCATATCAGCAACCTGATAAGCTGGTGATCCCAATACTTTTGAAGGCAATTCCTTAACAGTAATATCAATGAGAGACTAAGCAGAGGAGAAAAAGAAAACATGTAAACATTTTTTCCTGAGTGTCCTAATATTTTAAATAACACCACAAACAAAAGCAAAATTATAACAATCCCTTTCCTTTAGTAAAAAGGAAAAAAATCCATTGTGAAAGTAACTGCCCTTAGAAGCAGACAGTTCTGGTAGGAGAACCATATACTCAATTATGAGAACACTGCTGATAAATCTGAAAAACACTTCAAGAAAGAAGCCCTTAAGCAACACTACACTATCTGATACGAATTGCAAAACTTAGTTTACACCAAAAAAGTTGTCTGTTTTAAAGAGACCATCAAAAAGAAATTAGATTTAAAAAACAAGACAAACCCACCCAACTTACCAGTATTTTCTGCACAGGAAGAGAATTTGATGTAACAGTGTTTTTTAAGGCCTGGAGCAACATAGTCAGTATTTCCGACCCTTGCTTTTCTTTCTTATTTCCTAGAACAAAGCATATTTGCAGTTGGAGCAGAACAAAGTAATGGTCACTGACCATCATTCAAAACTTTAATATAATGTACTGTAAGGTAAAAAAAAAAAAATCTGTGTATATCCATAAACATAGACCATAATAATACATTCAGATACCAAGTCTCTGCTCTGAAGAACAGTGTAACTGAAACTGAGAAGTTTAAATTAAAAAAACTCTAGTTTTCATTGGTAAAATGGAAACACCCTTGCATCATTAACCACCTTAACTTCGACATGCTAAAAAAAGTTGTGAAATTTTGCATTCATCCAAGCCACGCATTTCATTTCTCTTATGCTTTTCACTTAGATTATTCAGTATAAAAACTTAATTATTAAGAACTTTGTTCTTTCAAAGCCTGTACAGAGTAATGGACTTTTTTTCTTAATAGGAAATACGTTACTTTTATAAATCTGTAAAGACACTATGAAATAAAATTTAATTAAAGAAAAAAGGTAGCCACAGTCACATAACAAAGACTTCATACTTATTTGAGTAATACAATGAATGTCTCAATATCAAAGACCAGGGGTTGGATTTTATTTTTTTTAAATGGAAAGATTTCTTCAGCAAGAAAAGCAGTGAAATTGCTTTTATGTCTTACTGCTACATGCAATACACCTGCAGTCATATGCTACTGTGCCTTCCCCAATAAGCCTCACTGGATCAGATCGGTATGATTTTGTATTTGTCACACAAAGGTGTAGGCATCATGAAAAATATCGGTTGTTGCTTCAAAAACAGCTATTGATGATGCCTAAAACCAAGTTTTACCAACAATGAAGCAAATATACTTAAGGTGTAGTCTTAAAAAAAACCCCTCTAACTGGTCAGCAATGACAAAAAAAAAACCACTAACAACTTTTTACCTGATTCAATAGCTGTTTTTACATATCCATTTATGTCCTTCCATATAACATTCAGCATACAATCTACAAGACAGCAAAACATTTTTATTCAGTTTGTAATAAAAAAATTAAACAAACTTGCAGTTAAAATACAAACTGTGTTAAACAACAGACTCTGAAATAAGCCAAAAGTGACATAAGTTTTCAAACCACATCAGACAAGTTCTATTTAAAATCAATACTGGAATATCATTGAAAACGGTTATTTTTAATTAGGTTTCCCTCCCCCACTTTATTTTCCAGAAAAGAAATCAAATTTCACCACTAAATTCTTACCAGGAACTTCTTTTCCAATTGCAATAAAGCCATCCTGAACTGCATTTATAAGCGTGCTGGCATGCTTACAAAAGAAAGAAGGGCTACTGATCAGTGGGTACTGGAGAGGTTCTAGGAGGACAAAAAAATATGTTCTGTAAATCTGTTATTTTGCGGTCTACTGGTAAGATAAGCCTTAAAAAAATTAATCAAATATTTATGTGTATTTAAAACATTTAACATAAAACCAACTTCCAATATCAAGGATGACAACTAACAGTCTTAAATGTTTAAAGCATTTCATGCTAACAGACACCTTTAAATCCAACAACGTTGGTAATCTCAAATTATGCAAGAGTACTTAAAAAAAAAAAAAATATAACTCATATACCTAAACTAAGTGCAAGTTTGTTTTGCTTAGCAAAATCTAAAACTTCTGGTCCCATCAAGAAATGAAGCAGCATTTCAATGCCCAAAAGCTGAATGGAAGGAATCACCACCACGCCTGCTGTACTAGAATTCAAGTTCATCCTTGGTGTGCTTGTATTTGCAAAGGGGTAAGGACCTAGAGTGAGGGGAGAAAAAATACATTGTCTCATATTTCACCTGCAATCAAGTGAAAGAAAAGATCCAACAGACCAAAATCCCAAAGTCAACATGAAAAGCACAAGTCACAGAATAGCACTGGTGAAAAGGGACGTCTAGCAGCCAGACAGGTATCTAGCGCGCACTCCTATTCAGTAGTGTTTAACATCACAGTCATAGCCAGGTATTTTGAAAATATAAATATCTTTCAAAGCTTGCAAAGTCCCAGACACCAAACTTTATTTTGGCAACAGAAGCCTCCATGGAAATTGCAGTTACAGAGCAAGTTACATGCTACACTAACTACTTGTTATATAGTAACTCTACTACTACGAAAGTTTCCATTAGAAACTTTTACAGTGAACACACAAGTTTAAGAGGTCTTGCGTGCAAACCTCAGTTATGATCTCACAGAACTAAGATGAACTTTTTTTTTAAAAAAAAAAAAGGGGGAACAAAAGAATATCTACACATCTAGGGCACTTCCACAACTTACCTGGGGCTTCTAATTACAGCAGACTAGACTTACACAAGCTGTGAATGCTAGGCTTTCCACACAGAGAAGAAAGAGAGGCAGTTCTTTATCTCAGGCATTTAGACGTAAAGCTCAAATAGCTGTGATTTCACATGTATTTAATACATCAATAATTTTGATGTGTTACAATCACTGGGTTACTATTCAGGCAGAAACTAGAAATGCTATAGAAATGAGAATGGCACATACAAATAGCATATATATATGAATCCATGAAAAACCAAGTTTCAAACCAATGCTCCCTTGCAAAAGAGAACACAGTTCAGGGCATTAAAACTGGTCCTCAACACTATTGGATTAGCACGATTTTGTAAAATTGAAACACTGACTATAACAACCTAGTTTTATCCAATGTAAATCACCACCTCAGAGTCCAATGAACATACAGAAAAATTACTGTTTTCAATAATAATACATTGCAAATGAAAAAGCATAAACATGTTAAAAAGGACAGAATACTTGCTGCACCTAGTATGCCGTTGGAAACAGGTTTGTACTTTAATACCTGATTTCTGCGCAGGGGTTGCCAAGGCTAAACTTTGGTTGGCTGATACACGTACAGGCGTTCCTTGCAATGCAGCAGAAGAATCTAGACTTAAAGTACTTTGGATGAGCGGTACGCAAACCTGCAAAGATATCAAACCGCCGTGAAAACAGGTTATGACAAACATGCCGTAAGCCACAGAGAACCACATGATTCAAATATCACAGAGACTGTACTGTTGTTCACAGTAAGTGTTTTAGAGTTTCTGGGTACTTAAAACAGTATTTTTAAGATGCTGTAAAATATGCATACCAATACATGAATTAGAAATGGCTAGATTAAACAAACACTCATGTTAGAATGATTCAACTGTATCACATGTAAAAAGGTAATCTTTTTCTTTAATCCCATCCTGAAGTTTAATTAAATGAAATTCAGAAGCGTAATAGAATCATTATGTTCATTCCAGTTATAATGTGCGTAGTAATGGAACACCTAGATGATTTTTCTCTCTGTGCATCTTTCTAAATATTTTGTGATATCTTCAGTATGTTTTCTACAGCAGAATTTCCAAAGCATACACTTGTGCAGTGAAAGGACAAAGCAGTCCTTATACAACGCGCTTATGTTTACTATCGCTGCACACTCACTAGAGATTTTCAGCGAGATGCTCACATGACATGCAGATGGAACTTGGAACTTTAAAAAGATTGTATGTATAGTCCCAAGCGTTCCCGCTATATACAAAGCACTTGCGCAGAGCATGCAAATACACAAGTCAGATTTGGTTCCTTAAGACATCCCCATTTTAATAATAAACTAGAGGACAGAGCAGGTACAGCATAAGTTACAGTAATAAAGAGGGGACTTAGTATAATCAGCTAAGAAGAAAGATGTGTGAAGCTATGACTATCTTCAGTTGTGTTACCTGTTCAAAGTTTGCAGGCAGCTGAGGGCCCAGCCTCATGAGTAAATACCACCAGACCTCCAGTTTTGTCAGTGCCAAAGCCTCTGTTCTCACATGGATCGAGCTCAGTGGCTGCATTAGCAATTTCAGCCTTTTAGCACTGCACAATATATCTTGAAGACCAAAAAAGCGTATTTTTAAGCCACACAATTAAATAATTAAATCACAGAACAACAAAAAAGGAAAATTTTTAAACCATTAGGTTTCTTCCTATTGTATTTTAGCTTAAAATTCAATTAACGACAATTTGCAAAACTAAAATACATAGTAAATGCACCAACCTTTCAGACTATTTTACTGCTCTAATTGTTGTCTAGAACAATCCTGGAAATAGCAAGTATTTCTTTCCAATACCAAGACTGACATGAAATCTACCAAATACCAACATAAGGTATGAGGAAATTCACTCTTGCTTGCTGTGTCAGAGAGCCCTATCTGCCACAGTAAAAGAAAAACCAAACACTTCACATACACGTGCATTACCACTGCATAGGAATGAACGATCTCAGAGGATTCTGAGGCCGCAAATGACCATTTACCACAGAAGCGGTAATAGCACAGCACGTCTGGCCAGAAGTTTGCTCAAGCCTATGCAAGTGTTCAAAGAAGGGAACAACTTTTAGCCAGCTCAGCAGCATCAGAACCAGCCCATCTGCAATTCCTAAGAAACCGCCAACAGAGACTGCTTTTGCAGTTTGCAATCCTTACTAGCCATACTGGAACACGCACAAGGAATGCCAGTTGTGCCAGGGATTTTATTTTCTGACAGAATCAAATTCTTTGTTCATTAATTTATGGAAAACAATGATTGGAAACAAATTAAAAAGACAAGTTAAATTCAGCTCAACTAAGAAATGTCCACATTTAGAGTTCTCTTCAGGACACACAGTAAGAAGCACAATCAAGGTGAAAAATAAATACGGTGTGTTTTGACACAGGCTACACTAAGACGACTTGTTCAGGTCTCGGATATACCTTTAAAGCAACATTTTTAACACCTCTAGAATCCTGAAGCATCACTCTTCTCCAATTAATCCACACAGTCCAAAATAAGATGTACAGAATGTTTTAGTCTCTATTTCATTACTGATTGGATCAGTTAAAGCATTACAAAACAAAGGTTTGTTAATTTTATTCTAGTCATTTCTCCTAGCAGAAAAAATAAGATAGAACTACTGATCAAACTGTCACTTTTCCTTGAAAAAAACCCACAAAACTTGAATTTTAGTTATGTATATACAGAGTATGCAGCACTATGTACATACCACAGATATACTATGTGTATACCCAATGATATGTACACAGTATTGACTGCTACTAGGCAGAATATTCTCTTCCACTTATGTAAAGTGACAGTAGTCAAAACAATTCGGGTTAACTTTTTTAAATCTACCTGGATTTAGAGCAAAATTATCTATTAGACTCTTCCATGCAATGAAGGCTATTTTCTTTACCACTGGTGAGCCACTACGAAATCCAAGTTCCTCCAGTTGCAGCAATGAGTTGATAAAACTGCCGCTACGATGCAGAGTCTGAAGATAAAGAAGTTCAGAATTAAGGTATTCGCATTGTCAAAAAAATTCCATCCCTAGAGATTAATGATTGTAAAACTTACTGCTTTTCTGCTTACCTTTCCAAGTAACTTGACAAATAGCGGCCATAATTTTAACACGTAAGTCTCATTTTTCGTAGAAAACAGTTTCTGAAGTTCTGAAATTAATTTCTGCAGGCAGAAAGAAACATAATTTCTACATGAAATATATTCAAAGTATTCTAAATACTACATACTTGTACCAATGTCTGGAGACACAAACAACCTGGAACTACGTTATTTCTAGATCAGAAGGATTTAATTCTGTACCACGTAGCATTTGCTGGCAAATCAGTTGAATGTTGCTACCACCTCATTACCTTCTCAGTTGAATTTTATGTTTGATTTCAATTGTTCTAATAGTAGCAGCCAACAAATCAAAATATATTTCCTTAAATACTTGTAGTCTCTCTAACTCTCAAGTGAAAATATACTGTGACCCTAAAAACCACCTTGTTTGTTTAGGTTTCTTTGTAAACATACTTCACTTCAGCAGTGAATAAGGCAAAATAAGCCAGCCTCCAGTTCTGGAAGCAAATGGGCACATGAAAAGCTTCATCAAAATGACCAAGGGGGCCGTTGCTGAATCGGGTAGGGAATCTTTTAATGGACATGGGAAATGCTGAGGTACTCAATGCCTTTCTTGCATTGATCTTTACTCTCAGGCCTCCAGCATCTGCCTCCCATTATCGTTGTTGCTGGGCACACAGGTACTACCCATAGTAGAGAACAACATAGTTAGGGACAACTAAAGTAAACCTGACATATACAAATCCATGGAACTCTACAGGGTGTAGCCAAAGATGCTGAAGGAGAAGGCTCATGACACAACGAGGCCACGCTATTACTTCTTGAGAGGTCACTGCAACTGGTAGAGATGTCCAATAATGGAGTAGAGCAAGACAAATTTTCTGCTCACTTCCAAGAAATAAAAAAACAACAAACCCCAAAAAACCCTGCAAAAGAGAGGATCTGGGGAATTACAAGCTAGCTAATCTTACTCCCATGCCTGGAACAATTACAGAGCAAAATCCCTCAGAAGCCATTTCTAAGTACATGGAAGAACAAGAAGGTGCCTACAAACAGCCAGCATAGTTTTACTATGGGCAAAACCTGCTTTTCCAACCTGCCTTCTATGAGGAAATGCCTGGTTTTGCAGATGCAAGGGAGGGCAGCAGATTTCTCCACTCCAACTTTAGCAAGGCTTTGGACAGCCTCCTCTAGTGTCCTTTTAGCTTAACTGGGGAGATACAAACTAGTTAGTCAGACTACAAGGTGTGTAGCTGGACCGTTAGGCTCAAAGGTTGCTGGTTAGCAGTTCAGAGCCCAGGTTATATGTGCAATTTAGGATGGGTTGACAGGGGCTGATACAATTTAACACAATCAAAGATTGGAGGGAAAACATCAGCTGATACACTGGAGGACAGGGTCACCATTCACAGGGATGTTTACAAACTTGAAAAATGGACTGACAGAAACCTCACAGAATTCAAAGGCAAAGTCCTATACCTGGGACAGACAAACCCCATGTCCTGGTACCCACTGAGGACTCACGGGCTATGGAAGACCTCTGCAAAAAAAGAGGTGGGGCACCAGAATTCTAAGGTGAAGTCAGGAATGTGCTCCTGCATACTGGACAGCACCAGGAAAAGCTCGAGAACCAATACAAGAGAACTGACCCCTCTACTCGGTACTCATGAGATCATCTCTTGAATACTGTGCCAAACTGAAGTACCAGAGCTACTGGCAAACTGGAGCGAATCCAGCAGAGGGTCACCACTAAGATGGTTTAGGGACAAGAGCTCATGACAGAAAAGCTAGGCTTGTTTAGCTTGGGGTGGGAGGGAACGTAATTGCAGTCTTCCACTACTTATAGCAGGATTACGAGGAAGAAGCCAGATGCTTCAGAGAAGTACTGAAAGAAAGGACTGGAGGCAACAGACACAAGTTTCAACAAGGCAAATCCTGTTTTTACCGTGAGGGTGGTTAAGCACTGGAACAACCTGCCCAGACAGGCTGTAGAATCTCCATCCTTTAACATATTCAAACCTCAACTGGACAAGGCCCTAAGCAACCTGGCCTTAACTCTGAAGCTAGCCCTGTTTTGAGCAGCAAGCCAAGTTAGATGACACGAGTTACTGCCACACCAAGTTCTGCTGATTCTAGACTGGTACGCAAATTCTCTTTAAGAGACAATAAAAGTTTAATGATATTTGAGAGTTAATGATATCAAGACAGGTGCATAAGTCATTTAAAACCAGCAAGTTATTTTCCTGATCGATGATTCTTGTCAGAAACTTTTTTTAACAGTTGTCCTATATTTACATTGCTGTTACACCAATTTTTCTGACGGAACTGCTGTCATCAAAAAGTTGCTGTCGATGCACAGTAGCTTTTTGCTGCCACGATCTAGACTGTAGCAAAATGAAACCTCCCCAACCAACGAACAACCCTGATTACTACTCCTGTTGCCTCCAGAAAAAAGGTACATAATTTCCACTTACTGTGGTCATTAGGTGCTCGGTGACAGCCGCTACCTCCTGCTGTTTCTGGAGGAGCAGTGGCATGCCCATCTCCAGAGCAGTGGCACCTCGTAACTGCACCTTATGAGCTGAATGGACGACCAGAGGAATGATCAGTTTTGCCCATCTCACAGCCTCTTCTCCCATCTGGGCTGGAGTTTGCTCCATTAAGCTAGATCCAAAAAACAAAATGAAGTATTACAAATCTCCAACAGAGATACTGCTCAGAAACTCAAAGATAACCTTAGTATCACCCATAAATGCTCTAATCCAACATGTGATTTACAGGAAACCATTCTAAAATTTTTTATTTTTTTATTTTTCTAAACAGTTGTATTTTGATAGTTCATTTAAAACCACGATGCTGAAGTGTTATTTCAGATAAACCTATCCAAAAGCAGAACAGACTGACATTTACAGCTGTCCTTTCTATTCTGTCAAAACTTTTTGGGGAAACGAGCTGAATTGAGAGCCTGAAGGAAACACACCATCACTGCATTATCAATGACCAAGCACAAAATTTGCACACTAACCATCCCTTGTGCGTTCTTAGCAGTCCAGACCAGCTCCAACAGGCCACGTGTCCTGAAAACAATACATGCCTGCTTTTGAAAACAACTTAAACACTGAAGCAGCACAGGTTTGCACAGACTCAATGGACATTAGCCTAGTCGAGTGTTCTTATCTTATCTCTCTATTCCTGAGCGGTTAGAACACAGTATGATGCACAATTCCGCATGTTTACACCATCCCACACGGAAGCCAAAGAGACTTTCAGAAATAGGAGTACCCAGCTTATATTCAAGCCAGCCTGTAGGAACCAGCTTGTCTCTAAGTCATGGAATTTTGCTAGTGTCCTCTTTGGCACAGGTATGTCCAAATCCCCATCACTACAGCTATGAAAGGTTTGCTGCACTAAGGAAAACTTCTGCCTTTCAAATAATTTTATGGAAATGAGGACAAGCACTGTTGAAGAGAATGGTTTTCCATTACATGTGTCAGCAGGGCCGAACTTCTGAACAAGAGCATTGTGGTTAGCACTGCTGTCAATCAGCCTGAGACCCAGTACCTGATTAAAGAATAATTTTCAGGTACAACGTGTGTTTTCTGTATAA